>NW_025856403.1:0-22998 GCF_002878395.1 Capsicum annuum | reverse complement strand
TTTGGTTAGTTTTTCTTTAAAATACATTCTAGTTATTGATCGTCCTTTATGACAGCTACATTGTATTATAATATTGGATTTGAGGCCTAGTCCCACTGACCTATTCAGCAGTAGTAGATTGTTCTAGGAGTTAAGAGAGGTGAGCTTCCATCACACCAGAAGGCATTCTATCAATATATAGTCTCAGTCGGATTATGGTTCAGTCGGGGGCCCGGTCCTGGCCCAGACAGTTAGTGGTTAGTAGAGGCTTCATAGATGGAAGTTTTGTATTGTATATTCATATTTTGTTGGGAATATATTGAGTATATAGGGGTGTATACATTTACATAAAACAGTATCAACACTGTTTAATCAAATCATGCATGCAAATAGGAATGACTCACATGGATTTAATAAGTCAAAATGTAAAGCTCATAAATCATGTAGAATGAAGCATGCAACACAAATCTCATGATTCATTATACGTTAGGTTTAAAATCTGCACTCCTTTTATTCTCATTACTCATAGGATGAAGGAAGATTTAAAAAATACTTTTCACTCATCCATATGCCTCATGGAGAGTAAAACTTCTTTATTGTTCAAGAATTATAACTCTTTTGAACTGTAACACCTGGAACTCAGAATCGTATAACTTTAGTTTAAAAACCAGTGATCAAATTGTATTAGTAGAGAAAACTACTTCCTTCTTTGGAAAATACTTAAAAGGAATTTGTTCACTTGAGAAAATATCTCGTCTCAAAGCTTTAGGGAAAATATTCTATCTCAATGGAAAATACTTTAGTTTAGGGAGGTTCCCTTTGCCGACATAAACCATGCGACCTACATGGAGTCCAACATCTTTTCCTCCTAAGGAAGAAACCTCACATTGGGGAGAGGCGTCCTACTCTTGCCAAGGAGTATAACCTCAGCTCAGTGATCACTTATCTCGGACTCGGGCCCAATCATCTCAGCCTCAGGCCTAAAATGTCAAACCTACGGTGGCACATAGTTATGGGGTAATAAACCATAGTAACTTACCCAACTCGGTGCTAAATACTACTCTCTTTAATTTATCTCGCTCATCTCATGAAATTTCACTTTCAAAATAATCTCATGGTTCATAAGAACCCAACAATCAAATCTATAATCTCATGTAGTGAAGTGGATTTCAAAGCTCTATGACCATTAGGTCAAAACATTTCTCAATAATCTCATAATACTCAAATCATGGATTCTTATAGCACAAAAGTTCATAAAATTGCAAGTCTCAAGTAGGTCTTAATGACCCATAATTCAATCTCAAGTTAAAACCCATAAAACTGCATATATATTCATAAATCATATAGAATTCTAGAATTTATAGAAATTTAGCTCATAATCTCAACATACTCATATACTTCAATAGCTCAAACATTTAAACTATTAACTTCTCAAGGATTAAAATCATGGGGTATAGACCCAACTGCAATTTCTCAAGAAAACATGTAAAAATTATGCCATTAGACACTTAATTCATGGGAAACATGAAAAACTTGCAACCAATAATAATGGGTGAAAACCCCCAATTCAATTTCATGTAAAATATCATAAATTGCAGAAAATTATAGTTTTAATAAGCCTTTGGGAAAAAGGGTAAAAAGATTACCTTTTTTCAAAACTCCACATAACTTAGATTATGAAATTGGGTGAACAAGCTTGCTTCAACTCTTCTGCTTATCTTGAGAGAGGGTTTTTGCAACCCTTGAACTTGGGGAACTTAAATCTCAACTCAATTTGTAGAATCTATGGTGAGTTCTTGGATTTCTTGGAGAAGGGTTTTAGATTTGATCTTGAGGGAGAAACGCTAGCTCTCTTGTGTTTTGGATGATAAATGAAGTCATTTTCTTCGTTTGGAATATACCAGGGTATAAAAGAGTGGAAAGACCAAAAATCCCTCTTTAAAATGAGTTAAAAATACTGAATGAGGGATACGATGGTCGAAGCGATGGTCCACTACTAGTCTGACGGTCCATCAGATCGTCCATCACACATCGATCAGAAAAAGAATACACTGCCTTGGTGTGATAGTCAAAGCGACGGTCCATCACAGTCTTAATGGTCCCTCGGATCGTTCGTAGCACATTGGCCAGGATGAGACCAGACTACCTCAGTGGGGACGATCTCAGCGATGGTTCATCACAACCTTGATGGTCCGTCGTCTTGGCCATCACACTTAGGACAGGAAAGGGAGTTACTACCATGGCTACAATGGTCCGAGCGATGGTCCATTGTAAACTTGATGGTCCATTGGATCGACTGTCGCACCAGGGTTGTTTTGATAACTCTCAGTAAAATGTCCATAACCTCTCACCCCGATACAGGATTTGGATGAAATTGGTATTTTTGGAAAGCTAATTCAATTATCTACATGACAAAAACCCAAGTTTAATAAAATTCTATATGTTTTAAATACCAATCACTTGGGAAGTCTCTTCTCAATCTTTTAGGGCATAAATTACACTTTTCTTAACACTCTCTAAGGCTTGAACGATAAGGAAACTTTGTGGGGTCTTACAATATCTCCACCTTGGAAACATTCATCCTCGAATGTTGCTATTTAGACTAGGAACTCAGGAAAAAAAGTAACATAGCTAAAGCAATTTGCTAAACGGGCTCAAAATCTTTCTAAACTCTTGAATACCTCAAAAATTGTAAGAACTCATGCAAAAATAGACATATATCAGAAATTTAGATTAAAAGGGATGAATTAAGGAAGAATACTACATTCTGATCGATCTGAACTCATGGAAAAGTTGAGCGGGTACTTGCCGTGTATGTCTGCTTCTGCCTCCCAAGTAGCGCCCTCAACTGACTGGTTCTGCCACAAAACTTTGACAATGGGAACCTCTTTGTTCCTTAGTCTACGGATCTAAGAATCTAGAATCTCAACGGGAATCTCATTGAATGAAAGACTATTCTGAATGTCAGCACTCTCTGAAGGATCTACCACAACGTAATCACCAATATGCTTCTTAAGCATGGAGTCCGCATGCAACACAACCTGATAAGTTGTTTTCCTAACATGACTAAAAACTCTATACTGGCCAACATAATGGGGACTAAGCTTTTTTTTTTTTCCAAACCTCTTCTACCCTTTCATAGGTGAAATCTTCAAGTACACCAAATCACCCACTTCAAACTCAAGATCTTTTCTTCTCACATTGGCATATGACTTTTAATGACTTTAAGCTATCTTTAACCTCTCTCTAATCAACTTAACTTTGTCCATAGCTTCAAACACTGCATCAGGCCCAATCACGGTAGCTTCACCTACTTCAAACTAACCTATGGGTGATCTATATCTTCTACCATAGAAGGGCTCAAATGGTGCCATCCCGATGCTATCAAGGTCACTATTGTTATATTAAAACTCTATCAATGAGAAATTTCCATCCCAACTTTCTTTGAAATGAAGAGAACACCCTCAACATGTCTTCTAGGGTGTGAATGGTCCTCACATCCTGACCATCTATCTACGAAACTCAAAAAAACTTAGGCACCAAGACCCTGCTGAAACACTCTTCAAAACTAAGAATTAAATTGAGTACCTCTATCCAAAATAATAGACAAGGGAACTCTGTGTAGCCTGACTAACTCCTAGATATACAATCTAGCATAATCCTCAGATGTATAATATGTATGCATGGGCAAAAAATATATGGACTTAGTTAGCCTATCTACAACTGTAACACCCTAAATCTGGTACCCAAAATGCTATACGATGCTCATGACCCCGAAGGACCACAAGCTAACCCATGACTGATATCTGTACCTGTATACTGTATAAAATACTTTATAATGCAGAACATAAATTGAAATGCCATAAGGTTCAATACTGAACATGATATGAATGATATAACATCTATGTGGGGTAATAAAATATCCAAAACAAAACTGAACATACTGAAGTTAGAAACATGACAGTCTAGAAAGCCTCTAACTGACTGAATTGTCTGAGTAAGGAGTTGATGGGACATGTACCCAACTAACTCCAACTAATAAAATAATTAATGAGATAATTGGGAAATAATCATGTCCTTGAATGATGGGGACTCGCTTTTAACTCTATCTACAGATATTTAGAATATATTGTTCCTCTGAACCTATGGTATAAGACATCATAGCAAAAATGCGTCAGTACTTTGAATATACTAGTATGCATGTGAGGTAGGATGAATGCATGGGGTTCATATGTATGAACAATAATAATAATTGACTAACTATCATGAACATGAGAATACATACATAAGACATAACAACTGGCACTAATACTATGATAACATGATTACTAAATTTGAATATAACTGATAACATGAGTGACTGTATCTGATAGTTTAAAATCTGATGGAACTATCTAAGTTCCATATTGTATCTGAGTTTACTGTATTTGATAATCCTAAAATCTGAAGAACTATCTAAGTTCTATTATAGAGACTGATAAACTATATCTGATAGTCCTGATTCTGTAACCTGAAATTGTGGGAAGTAGTTATCTAACCAATATGCCCCTGATACGCCATTATAGATGAGTTGGGGTCTAATTTGTAACCCCAATTGGAAGGGTATCAATATTACACCACTGGTAAGGAGAAATTATGGGAGACCCTCATCTGATAGTGTCCCCTATATGAGAATGGTGGGGCCTTTATTTGACAGTGCTTATCCACCTCATCAACCCTCATCAGGCAGTGTTGCTGTCTCAACCTATGCTGGCTACATAGTTTTGGAACACAAGGATGACTTCGAAGAATCACACCCTCATCTGATAGTGTGTGTTCCCATCCTTAAGTTCACTCGGTGCTAATTCCTACTCCCATCTGAATAGACTCTGAACATGATTTACTGAGCTGAACATGGGCTGAGTTACTAAATTTCATTGACTGACAGAATACTACTGATATCTGACAACTGACTGAGTTCATGAGATTATGGCGATTTCATGAGTCATAAGACTGCCTGAAGTCTAAGGATCATAGCTTGACTAAGCGTATCGAGAAAACATGACATGGCTCTAGGTATACAGCTAATGTTTCGGGTACGAGTATCCCCAGGACTCGATGTAAGGAAACTTACCAAGCATAACTTACTTGAACATATAACTAACACCATAATCCATAATACATTTGTTGAATCATTTCATCAAAACATATGATAGGTATAACTTGTACATACATGGGGATTTCATGGAATCATGCTAGTTAGGAACTTTTCCTTCATCTATGCATTTAATCAAACATATTGTAGGCATGGTACATGTAAACATCATTGTAAAATAATTAAATATCATGGTTCAATTTTAATTTCATCATTCAAGGATTTAGTCAAAGGTTTGCATGAATGTATATCTATAATAATTTAACCCACATAGAATTTATCACCTAACATGGAGTAAAATTTAATTTCTCATTATCCATATGAACAACAGCAGCCCAATTTATGAAATTCAGAAGAAAATCCATAAACTTCAATGTAGAAAAAGGAATTCTTGGGCTTAATGAACGAAAGGAGTTTATGAATGAACACTATGCATACCTTAGTTCGTGATTTCGTGAAGATTAACGGAGAAACTTTATTAAAATTAGATCTTCTATGAAAATCCTAGCTTGTTCTTGAGAGAAACTTGTGAGAAACTACTATAATTTTTGTTTAAAGTGGCTGAATAACGTGTTAAAGGGATTAAATAGGGGTGGAAAGTTGACCCTTTTAGCCCCAGACACGTCATTTAATTTTAATGAAAATTTTCCAAATTAGACACTTGGTGTGACGCGACGCTATCGCGCTGTGTCACTGGATTTTGACAATTGGGAAATTGAGGGATGGTGCAATGCGGGGCCATCACATTGCCACTTCCTTCGTGACCTAGAACTTTGGCACGACGCGAGAGAAATTGCCCTGAGACACTGGACAATGGACAATTCTGAATTTGGGCCCTGGCTCGATGCGCCATAATCGTGGACCCCTACTGGAATTTTTCAATTGCCATTTCCTCTTGGGGTGCTGCACGCCACTGACTAATATGGCCCTGTTTTATGATGGGAACTTGAAATATTCCTAACTTCTGACCTGATTATCGGATTTGGGCGAATCTTTTATCGATAGAAAGCTTATTGAATTACCTACATGAAAAAAAGTAAAAATTTTGAAAATTCCTCATGGAATAACCATCATTCAATTTATAAGATAATACTAGACATTCTTGAGATGAAATTAGTTAGGAGAAAGTATGGGGTATTACAATGTCTCCCCCTTCAGAACATTCGTCCTCGAATGAATCTGTCTGAGAGAGGGGAAATGACAACTGACATACATACAGAACATGAATAATAGGAACATGATGTCATGACTAACATGACTGACAGGCTATACATATAATACTGAATATGCATATCTGATGCATGTGTAACTGATTTAATAATGCATGACTGAGTATTCTGAAGAACTAAGTTTATCATAATGAGAATGCATGTCTGATGCTTAATTACATAACTGAACTGGTACATGAGTACATTACTGAATATGCAATGTTACTTGATACCATGTTTATAATTGTAATACCCTAGAAAATTTTTTGTTGAAATTTTGTGCGTAAACATGTTGGGTTCTGTCTTCTAGAATGAATTATAAATTTTCCGTGTGGAATGCCTTAGATTATGAACCACCATTTCATATCATTCCAACGATATGTGGATCATCCAAAACGGACACTCGAACGATGAGTTATGAACATTCTGATCGAATCATGAATAGTAGTAAACAGTAAAGCATGCAGGAAAAAGTACTGAGGCCTGGCGTATTTTTGCTCCAAATTTAAATGATCATAACTCCTTGAACATAATGATCTGGGTGATCTACTATATATCAACGGAAAGATCCGTGAAGCCTCTTTCCAATGAAATTAGTTTCATCCAATTTGTCTACCGGAGCAAAAAGTTATGGTCAATCTACTTTATCCTATCAAAAGAAAATTTTTGGGTCAACTTCAAACAATCATAACTCCTCGTACACAATGATATGGGTGAGATAATATATATAAATGGAAATATATGAGAGTCCTCTTTATAATGAAAATGGTTTCATCAAATTTGGATATCGCAGTAAAACGTTATGGTTGATCTACTTCAGACTATCAAAACAGTCCACCAAAGGACAGATTTGAGAATTAATTGATTTTTAGGGGCGTTTTGGTCATTCCCCCTCACCCAAAATCCGTCCAAACCCTATATTAAAGCCTATTATAAGCATTATATATTATATTTCATCAAATTTCCTCAAAAAAAAAAACCCTAAGCTCCTATATCCAATTTCAAGAACCTCCAAAGTTCACCATTAATTCTGCAAATTTATTCAAGATTCCAAGTTCTTAGTTCAAGAACTCCAAGAACCATCATTCAAAGGCACGATTAACATTTCAAAAATGAGTATCAATCTAAAGTTCATAATTCAAGGTTTGAGTGGTTTTTCAACAAGAACTCTCTTTCGTTCTTGTGCCCAAAAGTAATTTTCTTTACAAAGACATGATTTTTATTTGATTTTTATGAATTTGAAGCATGAACCCATATCTTATGATGATTATTATGAAATCTTGATGTTTATGATTTTTAAATATGAATTTACATGTATGGAGATATAAAGCATGAATCTTGAACGATATTTATCATGATTATGATATTTTGATCATGAATCGCCATTGCAAATTGTGTTTTTTTGAGAAAGTGTGTGTTATAAGCACGTTGATGTTGAATATTTGAGATATTTTTAATGATTTGACCTTTTGGTCTTAAAGGAGTTGTTTTGAACTCGAGTGTGAAAGAAATCCACAACGTGGTTGATTTTGATAGATGGGAAGCATGATGGCTCCCGATGTATATTTGTATATTACTGAAATTGTTTTGTTGTGGATTGTCTTTGAAATGATCTGAGCTAAGTCTGGGAGAAATTTTTAGCATCGAGTAGGTGGTATAAAGAGACCTTACTTTCCTATAACTAGGTGCCCCGCAGGAGTAAGCCTGAGCCTGATTTATATAGTGATAACTATTTTGTGTGGATTTGATATAGATAGTCATACTCCAATGGCTAGAATAGGAAGGCTCTCCCCAACGTGGGTCGTACTTTGGACTCCATGTAGCTCACATGGTTTATGTCGATTATATGATCTCCCAGCGTGTGTGTGTTTCCTTGTGTCTATGGTGAATGATGAAGTGATTTGAAAGTGGAATTGTGAAAGTTATTCTTTCAAAAGATTTAAATGATATCTACATTATGAGAATTGATATTTTTGGTGAACTGAAAGTGATTGACAAATTATATGACAACTCACATGTGTTATTGTACTTATTTCATCCTCTCATCATTATAATGATTTTATTTGGGCTATGTGTCTTTCATACATCCTGCATATTTCTTATAAATATTAATGATGATGATGTTTATACAACTGCATACACCCCCATATACTAAGTTTTTTTCCCTGGTACTGACACACATCTTTGGATGTGGGTTGCATTTTCTTGGAATGTAGGTTTAGATGCTCAGTTTCAGGTTCGACAGTGATTCTTTAGGCATGCTATTCTACATCCTCTGTTATGGTGAATCCTCATGTTCCGAGGACGTGATCTCTGATATTGGTTTCACGGAATTATTTACATTTGATAACTAAGTATGAGTCAGTTGGGGCATGTCTCAATTGCTCGCTGGTTTTATTGATTTTCTTAGTGGCTTGTCAAATGAGTATAGATGTTGGGAGTTGACTAATAAGTTGTATTTTTTTATCTTTCTAAAATTATTTTATTCTTGGATGATGATTACTCTGTTGATATTTGAGGGTTATTTATGGAAACCCTGTTGATTCGTGTTGAACTGAATGAAAATGGCTCAAAGGGTTAGCTTGGGGCTATTCGTAGCCTCAAGCACCGTGTGACACTTAGGGACTCATTTTTCGGGGCGTTACAAACTTTGTATCAAAGCCTAAGGTTTTAAGGTATCCTAGGGAGTCTGACAAGCCACGTTAAGTAGAGTCTTGATCATCGGTGTGTAGCACGCCACATCTATGAGCAAGAGGCTACAAGACGTTTTAGGAAAAAGTATGATTCTTTCTTTTAGAAGTCTATCATGCTTAAAGTGTCTCTCTCTGCTATTGATTCATGATCTCCTATTTCAAAAATATGCCTCCACCTCGAGCGATAAGAATTAATGATGGTCAACAACCTCAACCCACTGACCCATTGAATAAAAACGTGTCTTATGCTGAATTTTTGGTAGCCTTTCAGGCACTGGCCCAAGCTATTACTGTAAATGTTCAGGCCAACCCAGCCACGGCTCCATAGCAGTAGGGAGGTGATTCAACTGGTGCCAGGATCCATGACTTCATGAGGATGAATCTAGCAGAATTTTATAGGTCCAAGTCTGATGAGGATCCACAGTTGTTTTTAGAGGAGGTACAGTAGATTAATCAGGTGATGGATGCATCTGAGGAACATAGTGTGAAGTTGGCTGCGTATAGGTTTAAAGACCTTTCTTATGACTGGGTTGTTGCTTGGAGGAAAAATAAAGGTGAGGGAGCTGTCCCTATAACTTGTCAAGAGTTCCAGGATGCATTCCTGGATAAGTTTTTCCCTTGGGAGACAAGGGAGATGAAGGTGGAAGAGTTTATGAACCTGCGACAGGGCTCTATGACTGTTAGGGAGTACTGTCTAAAGTTCAATCAGTTTGCCAAGTATGCTCCTGACTTAGTGGTTGATAATCGAGCTATCATGAGTAAGTTTGTGACTGAAGTATCTAGTTATATGGTTAAGGAGTGTAGGTATGCTATGCTGAATAGTAAGATGAATTTTTCTAGGATGATCACTCATGCCCAATAGATTGAGGCAGACAAGATTAAGGAGAGAGATAGAATAAGGGGAATAAGAGAGTTAGGTTGGAGCAGCATAGATAGGGTCAGAATAGATCGCAAGGAGGGAGTCGCCCTTAGTATCAGGATTGTTCGTCTATGCTAGTGCCATCATCTTCTAATTCTCCTATGCCTAGAGGTAGGCAGGAGTAAGATAGCAGATCATATGCATCCAGGTCCCAGTACAGTGCTGGCAGTAAGCCAAATCATCCCCTGTGTCCTATGTGTGGTAGGGATCATTCGGGTTGTCCATATGATGGAAAAGGGCATCGTGACTATCGCCCTCAAACCAAGACTCAGACTGTTAGTGCACCAATTCCAGCGACTCGCCCAGCCCCAGCTCAGGGCGTCTTTTCTAGCAATGCTAGCGGGCAGTGCCAGAATAGATTCTATGATTTACCATCCCATCAGGAATAAAAGGACTCTCCCGATGTTGTTATAGGTATGCTTCGTATAATTCAGTTTCATTTGTATTCTTTGTTGGATCCTGGATCCAGTTTCTCATATGTTACACCTTTGATTGCTGTGAATTTTGAAATGAGTCCTGAGATTATTACTGAGCGTATCCTAGTTTCTACCCCAGTGGGTGATTCGATTGTTGCCCAGAAAGTGTATAAAAAATGTCTTGTTACTGTTCTTCATAGAGTCTTGTTGGATGATCTGATTGAGTTAGACATGGTAGATTTTGATATGATTTTGGGTGACTGGCTGTAGTTTTCTTGTGCCTCTATTAATTGTCAGACCCATGTGGTCAAGTTTCAGTTTCTGAGTGCATCTATGTTTGAGTGGTCTGGGAATTCTGTGTCATCCAAGAGTCATTATATCTCTTACCTCAAATCTAGAAAGCTTATTTCCAAGGGGTGTATTTACCATTTGGTTATATTAAAAGACACTAAGTCTGAGACTCTAACACTCCAGTCTGTTAACGTCGTCAATAAGTTTTCTGATGTCTTTCCAGATGATCTCCCAGGGATACCTCCTAATAGAGAGATAGAGTTTGGGATTGATCTTCTTCCCGATACTCAGCCCATTTCTATTCTTCCTTAATGTATGGCCCCTGCAGAACATAAGGAGTTGAAAGAGCAAATCAAAAATCTACTAGATAAGGGTTTCATAAGGCTCAGTATTTCTCCTTAGGGTGCTCCTGTGTTATTTCTGAGAAAGATTGCTCTTTGCATATATGCATTGATTACTGCGAACTGAATAAAGTCACCATAAAAAATAAGTACCCTTTCTGAGAATAGATGAATTATTTGTCCAATTGCAAGGTGCAAGTTATTTCTCAAAGATAGACCTTCATTCCATCTATCATCAACTCAAAGTTAGGGAGTGTGACATCCCGAAAACCACTTTCTGAACTCGTTATGGCTATTTTAAGTTTCTTGTTATGTCTTTCGGGTCAACTAATGCCCCAACAGCTTTCATGGACCTCATAAATCAAGTATTCAAACCATATCGGGATATGTTTGTCATAGTGTTCATCAACGATATACTAGTGTACTCCTGTAGTGAGGATGAATATTCTGATCATCTCCGAACTATCTTGCAAACCCTTAAAGATCACAAGTTATTTTCCAAGTTCAGTAAGTGTGAGTTTTGGCTAAGGTCAGTTGCTTTTCTGTGTCATATCATTTCTTCTAAGGGTATTAGAGATGATCCCCAAAACACTGAAGCTGTTAGAAATTGGCATAGACCTATTTCTCCGACTGATATCCAAAGTTTCTTTGGTTTAGCTGTCTATTACTGCCATTTTGGTGAGGGTTTATCCTCTATTGCATCTCCTATGACTCGGTTGACCCAAAAGAAAGTGAATTTTTTGTGGTCTGAATCTTGTGAGAAGAGTTTTCAGGAGTTGAAGACTCGACTCACTTCAGCCCCTGTTTTGACTTTGCCTTATAGTGTTGATAGTTTTATGGTATACTGTGATGCTTCGAGAGTTAGGTTGGGTTGTGTATTGATGCAGAAGGGTAAGGTGATAGCTTATGCTTCTAGACAATTGAAACCCTATGAGAAAAATTAGCCCACCTATGACCTTGAGTTGGCTATTGTTGTGTTTTCTTTGAAAATATGGCGACACTATTTTTATGGTGTCCATGTTGATGTTTTCACTGATCATATGAGTCTGCAGTATGTGTTTACCCAGAGAGAATTGAATCTTAGGCAAAGACGATGGTTAGAATTGTTAAAGGACTATGATATGAGTGTGCTCTACCATCCGGGCAAGGCCAATATTATGGCGGATGCCCTAAGTAGAGTGTCCATGGGTAGTGTTTCGCATATGGTAGAAGGTAATAAAGAGTTGGATCGTGATGTACCTCATTTAGCTAGATTGGGGGTTAGTTTGTTTGACTTAGCTGAAGGTAGTATAGGGGTTCGGAGTAGTTTCGAATCCTCTTTGGTTTCGGAAGTGAATGAAAAGCAATACTTAGATGCTAGTTTAGAAAGACTGAAGGAGTCAGTCAAGGACCAAAAAGTAGAGGTTTACTCCCAAGGGGGAGATGGTGTATTGAGATTGCAAGGTAGATTGTGTGTACTGAATGTTGATGATCTGAGACTGAGGATTATGGCTGAAGCGCACGGGGCGCGATATTTTATTCATCCTGGTGCCACCAAGCTGTACTGAGACTTGCGGGAAATCTATTGGTGGAGTGGCATGAAGAAAGATATAGCAGCGTTTGTAGCTAAGTATGCAACATGCCAACAGGTTAAGGTTGAACACCAAAGACTTGGTGGTATGATGCAAGAGTTTAGTATTCCCACTTGGAAGTCGGAAGAGATAAATATGGACTGTGTTATTGGTTTACCTTCTTCCCGATGCAATCATGATCCATTTCGGTTGTGGTTGATAGGTTGACTAAGTCTGCTCGTTTCTTGCCTGTTCATACTTCATATATTGCTGAGGTTTGTGCTAGATTGTATATCCGAGAGCTAGTCAGACTATATGGAGTTCCCTTGTCTATCATTTCAGATAGGGGTACTCAGTTCACTTCACAATTTTGGAAAGCTTTTCAGAAGGGTCTTGGTACCCTACTGCTTTTGAGTTCTACTTTTTATCCACAGACCGATGGTCAGGCTGAGCGAACCATCTAGACCTTAAAGGATATGTTGAGAGCTTGTACACTTGACTTTAAGAGAAGTTGGGATGCTCACTTACCATTGATAGAGTTTGCTTACAATAAAAGTTTCCACTCTAGTATTGGCATGGATCCGTTTGAAGCCTTATATGGGACGAAGTGTAGATCACCCATAGGGTTGTTCGAGGTGGGTGAAGAGGCTATGAGTGTCCTAATTCGTTATTTGAGGATATGGAAAAAGTTATGTTGATTAGGGAAAGGTTGAAAACTGCGCAGAGTCATTAGAAGTCATATGCGGATGTTAGAAGGAGGGACCTTGAGTTCGAAGTTGGTGACCTAGTATATCTGAAAATTTCACCCATGAGGGGGTGAAGAGATTTGGAAAAAAGAGAAAGCTTAGTCCCCGTTATGTTGGTCCTTATAAAATTCTTAGTCGTGTTGGTAATGTAGCTTATAAGGTCGAGTTTCCTTCTGAGTTATCCTCTCTTCATCCAATATTCCATGTCTGCATGCTTAGAAAGCATATTAGTGATGCTGTGGTAGTGCATTCCTCTGTGAGTGCTGATATTCAAGAAAATATTTCTTTTGATGAGATTCCTGTTGAGATTCTTGATTACAGTGTCCGAAGACTAAGGAACAAAGAAGTTCCCTTGGTCAAGGTGTTGTGGAAAAACCAATCAGTTGAGGGTACAACTTGGGAAGCTGAGGCGGATATGCCATCCAAGTACCCGCACATATTTTTTGTGAACTTCGACCAAGCCTAAGGTACCGCTCTTTCCTAAATCATGCACTTTTCATAAAATTTGCAGCAGTTCAGCTGTCATTTATTATGCGTTCAGCTGTAGTTTCTTGAATTTACGCATTCTATGTTGCATTCGGAGTAAAAAACGATGTGGTGATGAGTCTAACGAATGGTTTCAGTTGTATGCTCTATTCCCTATCTAATCTTGTCATGTATATCATCATTCGAGGATGAATGTTTCCAAGGGGGGATGACGTAATACCCCGGGAAATTTTTGGTTGAAATTTTGTGCGTAAAAGTGTTGGGTTCTATCTTCTAGAATGAATTATAAATTTTTTGTGCGGAATATCTTAGATTATGACCAACCATTGCGTATATTATTGAATAAGATTTCCAAATATATGTGGATCATCCAAAATGGACACCCGAGCGAGAAGTTTTGAACATTCCAATCGAACCGCGAATAGTAGTGAACAGTAAAACGTGCAGGAAAAAGTACTGAGGGCTGACGTATTTTTGCTCCAACTTTAAACTATCATAAGTCCTTGTACATAATGATCTGGGTGATATACTAGATATCAATGGAAATCTCTACGAGTCCTCTTTCCAATGAAATTAGTTTTATACAATTTTTCAATCGGAGCAAAACGTTATGGTCGATCTACTTCAGCCTACCAAAAGCAAATTTTTGGGTCAACTTCAAATGATCATAACTCCTCGTACACAATGATCTGGGTGAGATACTATATATCAACGGAAGTATATGAGAGTCCTCTTTCTAATGAAATTGGTTTCATCCAATTTAGATATCAAAGTAAAACATTAAGATTGATCTACTTCAGACTATCAAAACAATCTACCAAAGGATAGATTCGAGAATTATTTGATTTTTAGGGGCGTTTTGGTCATTTCCCCTCACGCAATATCCGTCCAAACCCTATATGAAAGCCTATTAGAAGCATTATATGCTATATTTCATCAAATTCTCTCACAAAGAAAACCCTAAGATCCTACATCCAATTTAAAGAACCTCCAAAGTTCACCATTAATTCTGCAAATTTATTCGAGATTCCAAGTTCCTAGTTCAAGAACTCCAAGAACCATCATTCAAAGGCAGGATTAACATCTCAAAAATGAGTATCGATCTAAAGTTCATCATTCAAGGTATGTGGAGTTTTTCAACAAGAACTTTCTTTTGTTCTTGTGCCCAAAAGTAATTTTCTTTACAAAGGCATGATTTTTATTTGACTTTTATGAATTTGAAACTAGAACCCATATCTTATGATGATTATTTTGAATTGATGTTTATTATTTTGAAAGATGAATTTAGATGTGTGGAGGTATAAAGCATGAATCTTGAACGATATTTATCATGATTTTGATATTTGGGTCGTGAATCCCCATTGAAAATTGTGTTTTTTTGAAAAAGTGTGTGTTATAAGCACGTTTATGTTGAATATTTGAGACATTTTGAATGATTTGACCTTTTGGTCTTAATGGAGATGTTTTTAATTCGAGTGTAAAAGAAATTCACAACGTGGTTGATTATGATAGATGGGAAGCATAATAGCTCCCAAAGTATATTTATATATTACTGAAATTTTTTTATTGTGGATTGTCTTTGAAATGTTCTGAGCTAAGTTCAAAAGAAATATTTAGCACCGAGTGGGAGGTATAAATCGACCTTACTTCCCTTGAACTACGTGCCTTCATAGGAGTGTGCCCAAGGCTGATTTATATAGTGATCACTAGTTTGTGTGGATTTGATATCGATAGTCCTACTCAGATGGCAAGGATAGGATGGCTCTCCCTAACGTAGGTTGTACGTTGGACTCCATGTAGCTCACATGGTTTATGTCAGTTATAGGATTTCCCAGCGTGTGTGTGTTTCCTTGTGTGTATGGTGAATGGTGAAGTGATTTGAAAGTGGAATTGTTAAAGTTATTCTTTCGAAAGATTTTAATGATATTTACATTATGAGAATTGATATTCTTGATGAACTGAAAGTGATAGACAAATTGTATGATGACTAACATGTGTTATTGTACTTATTTCATCCTCTCATGATTATGATGATTTTCTTTGGACTATGTGAGTCTTTCATACATCCTACATATTTCTTATAAATATTTATGATAATGATGTTTATACAACTACATAACCCCCATATACTCGGTTCCTTTCCCTGGTACTGACCTACATCTTCGGATGTGGGATATATTTTCTTGGAATGTAGGTTCAAGTGCTCAGTTCTAGGTTTGATAGTGATTCTTCGGGCACGCTGTTCTACATCCTTTGTTGTGGTGAGTCCTCACGTTCCAAGGATGTGATGTCTAATGTTGGTTTCACGAAATTATTTACATTTGATAATTGAGTATTAGTCAGTTGGGGCATGTGTCAATGGCACGCTAGTTTTATTAATTTTCTTAGAGGCTTGTCATACTAGTATAGATGTTTTGAGTTGACTAATAAGTCATATTTTGTTATCTTTCTGAAATTCTTTTATTCTTGGATGATGATTATTCTGTTAATATTTGAGGGTTATTTGTGGAAACCCCATTGATTCGTGTTGAACTGAATGAAAATGGCTGAAAGGATTATCTTGGGGCTACTGATAGCCTTAAGCACTGTGTGACGCTCCGGGACCCATTTTTTGGGGCGTTACGATAATGGGAACATGAGCATGTAACTGCATACCAAGTTTGTGATGAACACTGAACATAAAACTGTGTAAGCTTAAAGAAAACTGTTACTTTGAGCTTGATCTGAGTTGGTGAAGAAGAGGTAAGGAAACTTGGTATGCATGTCTGCCTTTGCTTCCCAAGTATCTCCCTCGACAGACTTATTTCGCCAAAGAACATTAACTAGAGGGACTTCTTTGTTCCTCAATCTACGAGTTTGATAGTCTAAGATTTTGACTAGAATCTCTTCATAAGAGAGAGCGTTCTGAACATCAATGCTCTAAATAGGGACTACAATTGATGGGTCACCTATGCACTTCTTGAGCAAAGAGACATGAAATACTAGATAAACCGAGACTAGATATAAAGGTAATTCAAGCTCATAGGCTACTTGGCTAAAGCGATTGAGAATCTTGAAGGGACTAACATATCGGGAAATAAGCTTTCCCTTCTTGATGAATCTGGTAACTCCCTTTATGGGAGAGATATTTAGATAGACATGATCACTAATCTCAAACTCAAGATCTTTTCTATGAATATCTGCATGAGACTTCTTTCGTCTTTGAGCAGCCCGGAGACTTTCTCTAATCAACTGGAGTTTTTCTAAGGCATCGAATACCAAGTCAGGCAATATGAATGAGGACTCACTAACTTTGAACCAACCAATCAAAGATCTATATCTCTTACCATAAAGAACTTCGAATAGAGATATCTGAATACTGGAATGATAATTGTTGTTGTATGCAAACTCAATCAAAGGTAAGTGGTCATCCTAACTTCCCTTGAAATCGATTGCACACGCCCTTAGCATATCTTTTAACGTCTGAATAGTACTTTCTGCTTGACCATTTGTCTGAGGATGAAAGGTTGTTCTAAGACGAACTTAGGTATCAAGACCCTTTTAGAATGCTTTCCAGAAATGAGGGGTAAACTGGGTACCTCTGTCTAAGATAATGGGCAATGGAACACCGTGCAATCTGACTTGCTCCTTGTTGTAGAGTTTGGCATAATCATCGATTGAATAAGAGGTATAAACTTGAAGGAAATGAGCTGATTTTGTCATTCTGTCTACAATGACGCAGACTAAATTATGCTAATGACGAGTTCGAGGTAAACCCATCACAAAGTCTATGTTCACAACTTCCCACTTCCAAGTAGGAATACTGAACTCCTACATGGACCCACTAAGCTTCTGATTCTCTATCTTAACCAGCTTACATGTAGAGCACTTAGCCACAAACTCTGTAATGTCTCTCTTCATACCACTCCACCAATAGATTTCCCATAAGTTGCGGTACATCTTTGTGGCCCCTGGATGAATAGAGTTGTGTGCACCATGCGCTTTTTCATGACTTTACTGCCGTAAGTCATCTACACTTGGAACATAGAGACAACCTTAACAACGAAGGACACCATCTCCCCCTTGGGAGAAAACCTCTACTTTCTGTTCCTGGATTGACTCTTTCAACTTCACAAGGATGGGATCTCTATCTTTCTTTTCTTTCACCTTAAAAACTAAAGATGATTTTGAACTACTTTAAACCCATATATCACCCTCTTCTGTATCAACTAAGAAAATGCCTAGTCTGGCAAGATGATGGACTTCCTGAGCTAATTTCTTCTTAATGTCCTCAACATGAGAAACACTACCCATGGATAGTCTACTGAGAGCATCGTCCACTACGTTGGCCTTGCTCAGATGATAAAGGACACTCATGTCATAATTTTTCAAGAGCTCTAACCACCTTCTTAGATGAAGATTGAGATCTTTATGAGAAAAGACATACTGAAGACTTTTATGATCAGTGAACACATCTATATGAACACCGTATAGATAATTCCTCTAAATCTTCAAAGAAAAGGCTACTGCTGCTTACTAAAGATCATGAGTAGGATAATTCCTCTCATGGGGCATAAGTTGTCTGGAGGCGTAGGCTATGAACTTACCATGTTGCATGAGGACACAACCCAAACCTACTCTAGATGCATCACAATACACTACAAAACTATCTGGGCCATCTGGAAGAGGTAATATTGGAGCTGAGGTGAGTCAAGTCTTTAACTCCTGAAAAATCTTCTCGATAGGATCTAACCATAGAAACTTGACTTTCTTTTGAGTAAATCTGGACATAGGGGATCCAATAGAAGAAAATACCATAACAAATTATATGTAATATCCGGGCAAACCCAAGAAACTCCTGATATCTGATGGAGAGACAGGGTGAGGCCAGTTTAATACTGCTTTGGTCTTTTGAGGTTCCACTCTAATTCCATCGCCAGCAACTATATGACCAAGGAATGCTACTGAACTTAGCCAAAAATTCGCACTTACTCAATTTGGAAAATAGCTATGATCTCTGAAAGTCTGAAGTACTGTTTTAAGATGGTCTGCATGATCATGTTCACTACGAAAATAGACCAGAATATTATCTATGAAGACTATAACGAACATGTCAAAGTACTGCTTGAACACTCGGTTCATCATGTCCATAAAAGTTGTTCGGGTATTGGTAAGACCAAAGGACATAACTAAAAATTTGAAATGACCATACCGAGTACGGAGAGCTATTTTTGGAATGTCACATTCTCAAAATCTAAGTTGATGACAGCCGAATTTGAGGTCTATCTTAGAAAAATAACTGGCACCCTGAATTTGATCAAACAAGTGATCAATTCTTGGAAGAGGATACTTGTTCTTGACCGTGACCTTATTGAGTTGATGGTAGTCAACACACATCCTAAGATAACCATCTTTCTTGCATACGAATAATACTGGAGTGCCCCACGGGGAAATGCTGGGCCTGATGAATCCCTTATCTAAGAGATCATTTAGTTGTTCTTTCAGTTCTCTGAGTTCTACTGGTGCCATTTTGTATGACAAAATAGATATAGGCTTAGTATCTGGAAGAAGATCAATGTTGAAGTCTATTTCCTTTTTGGGAGGAATTCCTGGATGATCTTTGGGAAAGACATCTGAATATTCACCTACAAATAGAACTGATTCAAGGCTGGAGTTTCAGAACTAGTTTCCTTAACTCGGACAAGATGATAGGCACATCCTTTAGATATCATTTTTTGTGCCCAGAGGTAGGAAAAAAGCTGACTTCTGAACACTGAAGTACTATAGTTCCACTCAAAGACAGGTTCATTCAAAAACTAAAATTGGACTATTTTGTTTCTGTAGTCGAATGTGGCATAGCAAGAATGAAGATAATCTATGTCGAGAAGGACATCAAAATCAGTCATCTCTAATTCAACTAAGTCTGCTAAAGTGACTTTCTGAAATATCATAACTGGGCAGTTCCTGTATACCCACAAGGATATGATGGTTTTAACCACTGAGGGAGACACTGAAAAGGAATCTGCTAGGATTTTAGGAATGATTCTAAAATCTCCTATTATATAGGGAGTAACAAAAGACAAAGAAGCTCCTGGATCAAGCAAATTATAAACATGAACATAAATGATCTATAACATACCAGTAACTACATCAGGAGAATTTTCCTAATCCTATTGGGAGAGAAAAGCATAGATATGATTTAGGTATTGCCCACTAGTAGCACTGGTGTTGGCACCCTGCTGATTCGGGTGACCGAACAGAGCTGAGGTGGGTAGATGACTCTGATAACCTGACTAAGGAAAGTCTCTGACTCTATGTCCTGGCTTACCATAACCAAAATAGACACCTCTACCATCTCTACAAGCACCCTTATAGTTCGTACCATAATTCTAAGAAAGGGGATTAGTTCGGGCATTGCTAACACTGCCCTGAGACATAGAGCCTGGTGCTCTATCTTTGTTACCCTCCCTAAACTTAAGAACTGGAGAACTGGCTGAAGAAGGGCTGGAGCTGATGATTTAGGATAAAATTAGGAATGGTTTCCTCCTTCTGATTTAGGTCGAGCAAAGTTGAAACTACCTATCTTTGCTCTCTTATTATGCTTCTCCCTCAACTTAATCTTATGTTTCTCTATCTGCTGAGCATGAGTCATAATCCTAGCTAAAGTCATGTCATTGTTCAGAATGGCAGATCTGCACTCATTTACCATGCTATCATTTCTTTTGAAGCAAACTTACTCATCTTGGCTCTACTGTCTGCAACCACAAAAGGGGCATATCTGGGTAATTGAGTAAACTTAAGAGAATACCCTTTCACAATCATATTGCCCTACCTGAGGTTAATGAATTCTTAAACCTTAGCCTCTCTAAGCTCTTAGGGAAAGAAACTATCTAAGAATACAGTGACAGACTCCTCCCACTCTATATGACCTGCATCATCAGACCTCTCTGATTTCTATTGTTTGAAATAAGTATGAGCCACATCCTAAAACTGATATAAAGCTAGCTCAGCACTCTTAACAGTAGTCACCCCCATGATGTCTGTTACCTTCTAAACCTGATCAATAAATTCCTGAGGGTCTTCATCTACCTTAGACCCGAGGAAGGATGGAGAATTCATTCAGGTGATATCCCAAATCCTAGCTGCGGCTGAATAGGCCACTGGGTTGGTCGGAATGTCTGTTGGCCATTCATTTTGAATGGTAACTAACTAATGAAGAGTGCTGAATGCAGCCCTGAACTCCGCATGATAAACATGATCTCCCAAAGGATCTTCAGGATGTGGGGCTGACTGATTTTCATTTCTTCTTTAAGGAGGCATGTTCTGTAAAAGAAAGGGGGAAATAAATTAGACTGAGAGGTTGACTTGAGATTATTCTCATTGAACGACATGAATATCGAAAGAAGGGAAACTATTCCTAAAACATCTTATATCCTCTTGACCAAAAATGTGGTACGCAACACACCCATGTACAAGACTCTACTAGCTACAACTTTCAGACTTACTAGGACTCTATTGAACCTTCGTCTCTGATACCAAGTTTGTAATGCCCTAAATCTGGTACCCGGAATGCTACACGGTGCTCATGACCCCAAAAGACCACAAGATAACCCATGACTGATATCTGTACCTGTATATTCCATAAAATACTTTATAACGCGGAAACATGAACTGAAAGCCCATAAGGTTCAATACTGAACATAATCTGAATGATAAAACATTTGTGTGGGGTAATAGAATACCTAAAACAAAACTGAACATGCTGAAGTCTGAAACATGATAGTCTAGAAAGCCATTAACTAACTAAATTGTTTGATTAAGGAGTTGATAGGACATGTCCCCAACTAAATCCAACTAATAAACTGATTAATAAGATAATAGGGAAATAATCATGTCCTCAAAAGATGAGGACTCACTTCTAACTCTGTCTGTAGATATCTAGAATCTATAATTGCTCTAGAGCTCGTGTCTCTGAACCTATGGTATAAGACACCATATCACAAATGCATTAGTACTTAGAATGTACTGGTATGCATGTGAGGTAAGCTGAATGCATGGGGTTCATATGTATGAACAATAATAATAATTGACTAAATATCATAAGTGTGAGAATACATGAATGAGACATAACAACTGACAATAATATAGTGAAAACATGATTCTAAATTAGAATATAACTGATAACATGAGTGACTATATATGGAAGTCCTGAATCTGATGGAACTATCTGAGTTTTGTACTGTATCTGAGTTTACTGTATCTGACAGTCCTGAAATCTAAAGAACTATCTGAGTTCTATTACTGAGACTGATTGACTATATCTGACAGTCCTGATTCTATAACATAAAATTATAGGAAATAGTTATCTAACCGATATTCCCCTGATACTCTATTATGGCTAAGTTGGTATCCAATCTGTAACCCCAATTAGAAGGCTGACAATACCGCACCACCAGTAAGGACAAGCTGTGGGTGACCCTCATCTGATAGTGTTACCTATACGAGAATGGTAGGACCCTTATCTGACAGTGCTTATCCACCTCATCAATCCTCATCATAAAGTGTTGATGTCTCAACCTTTATTGGCAATATCTTTCTGGAATGCAAGGATGACTTCTAAGAATCACACCCTTATATGATAGTGTGTGTTCCCATCCTTAGGTTCACTCAGTGCTAATTCCTACTCCTATCTAAATAGCCTCTAAACATGATTTACTGAACTGAACATGGGCTGAGTTACTAAATTTTGTTGACTAAAGAAATATTACTGATATCTGACAACTGACTGAGTTCATGAGATTATGGAGATTTCCTGAGTCATAAGACAGTCTGGAGTCTAAGCATCATATCTTGACTGAGAGTATCATGAAAACATGACATGGCTCTATGCACACAGCTAATGTTTCGGGTACGAGTATCCCTAGGACTAGATGGAAGGAAACTAACCAACTATAACTTACTTGAACATATAACTAACACCATAATCCATAATACATTTATAGAAGCATTTCATCAAAACAAATAATAGGCATAACTTGTACATATATGGGGATTTAATGGTATCATGCTAGTTAGGCACTTTTCCTTCATCTAGGCATTTAATCAAACATATTGTAGGCATGAGACATGTAAACATCATTTTACAATAATTAAACATTATGGTTGAATTCTAATTTTATCATACAAATGTTTAGTCATAGATTTGCATGAATCTATATCTATAATAATTTAACCCACATAGAATTTATCACCCAAC
>NW_025856402.1:0-1776 GCF_002878395.1 Capsicum annuum | reverse complement strand
AGATGACAATGAAACACTCCTCCAAGAAGAAACTTCCTTGGACTTTAATGGTGGTGAAGGGGTCTTGTTTGCATCATTAGTTGATGATCGAAAAAAGAAAAAGTTGTTCTTTATCATCTCTATGTATGGAGATTGTACATGAATCAAACTAGTGTCCATGAGATTTCAAAGGACAAAGCAAAACACTCATAAACAGCCACTCACAAATCATCATCCATTCATAAAAATATTGCAAGCTAACCAAATAGTTATGAGACAAAGCAAAACATCTCTCTTTCTACATGCTTCTTCTTCAACAACAACATAGGTAACCCCTACCTTGGCAAGTAGAAAATTTGTTTCCCATAAATCCTCAACAAGGAAAGCAAAAACACGAGGATATTTATGAAGACATAAGCAGTAACAACAGTAGCAAGTAAGAAAACAGAGGTATACGATACAACAAGTAGAAAAGAAAAATATATACTAATACTACTACCAGAAGAGACATGACGCAAAACTATTTACTACTAGCCTTCTACTAAAAATTAATAAAATACCCCACAAACAAATAGCACAAGAACAATTCAAAGAACTTATCAAATCCTTCTGATAAAACAAATAATCATGGTAAATAATAATAATAAAAAAAAGACAGATTACCGAATCAAAGAGTTGAAAGAGTAAGAGCCGGCAAAAGGTTGTCAGAATCTATAGGATTCTTGTCATTTTTTCTTGAAAATGCTGCAGGTTTAGTTATTCTTGGTTAAAGATGTGAGCAGTCAAATCAACATACACGAAGGGGAACAACACACAAAGGCATAACTAAGAACTTATTTGTCTTTGATTCATCTATATGGTAAAGAAACAGGTAAAATAAATGCTATACCTATTATATAATAGACTAAAATGTATAGACTTTTTACGGATACTAATAATAATAATACTCATACTTAATATAGAGACCTCAAATTTTGAGTCCAAAATTAAAATATATGGTTAACTAATAAAGAGATCTCAAATTTAATTCATTCAAATCTTTAAAGAAAGGAATTTGTCAGTTTTTCTTATTAATTACCTTAATTGCATGCATACACAATTACGTAATCTCTATCCCTTTTTTAATTTTTAAGATGATCTTACTAATTAATAATGAGATCTCAATTTAATTAATTCCAACCTTAAGGAAACCATATATTATTAAAATTGAAACATTTTACCTAAATTGCATTATATCTAATGCGAAAAAGGAGATAATCGATCCCTTTAAATAACTCTCCTGTTCTATCTCTCACATTGATTGGATAAAATATAAGGAATTAAAAAAATTACACTAGTTTTATACACCTAGTTAATCAGAGGCAGACTATAATATGAGCACGATGGAACACTTTTGCCTTTAAATATACTTACTGGAACTGCCAAAATTTGGCGTGCAACTCTTAAAACTTAATGATTATGAGAAAATTCTTAGCAACATTTAACTTTCTCCGTTTCAAAATAGTTAATATGTTAGCTAAAAAAATGTCTCAAAATAGCTTACATGTTTAAGAGATCATGAGATAATTAACCACTTTTTTTCAACTTTATATATATATATATATATATATATATATATATATATACACATATATACACACACACACACACACACACTAGATATATACCTGTGCCCGTGCAAGGCACGGGCATTTTGACAACAACAATGTGCAAAAGAGATCTAACTTTGCAAAAGATTATTTCCTACTTATTGTAATTGTTTAGTATAGGAGTAAAAGAAAAGAAATGCAGTACAAT
>NW_025856401.1:0-2154 GCF_002878395.1 Capsicum annuum | reverse complement strand
GTGTGTCTTAATAATTTCATGTATAGTTCAGGGTGGAAACAAAGTCTTTTCCCTAAAAAGAAACACCATTGAGATTGGCCTGTATATTTTTATGAACTTTATTCACTTGATTAAAATTTGTAGATCTTTAGGACACTTTGTCCATAATCCACAATAAAAAGAGTAACAAAAAATTCTTTTCTAAAATACGGAAAAATGAAAGAGAGAAAAAAATACCAGAATTGTTAAAAAACAAAAAAGAAAAAACTAAGAACAACCAAATCGATAAATATGTATTATTAATACATTTGGTTTGGACTGAGTTTGATTTCAACCAAAATTGACCCAAACTGAACCATGACCACCCCAACAAACCAAGAGTACTTAGCAATACTCAATGACGCTCTATGATTCTTACGGGAAAACCATGTTTCATCCTTGATGTGACGAATGCATCAGAGTTTTGAGATAAATTGTCCTGAGCCGGAATGACTTGGAAGCGCTTTAGGATGGTGGCAGCCACCATTTTCATGATAACAACCGCGATTTCTTTTCCTAAACAAGTCCTTGGCCCTGCATGAAACACTGGATACATGAAAGGATCCCTCGCGATGAAATTCCATTCATCACTGCTACCACTTCTTCTCTCCAACCATCTTTCTGGACTAAAAGCAGGCCAATCTGGTCCCCACAATTCTGGTGACCTACCCATAGCGAATATGTGGTAGAATATGGAGGTCCCCTTTTTCACTTTTGTCCCATCAGGCCAAACATCGTCTTCCACTGCTTCTTTCGAGTCAGCTGGGAAGGGCGGGAAGAGTCTCAAGCTCTCATATATAGAAGCATGCATGTAAACCATGTCGCTCAGACGTCCATCCTTCTCTCTAATTTCTCTCACAATCACTTTTTCCACATTCGGATTACTTGAGACCAACCCAAAAAACCATGCTAAAGCCGGACACATTGCATCGTGTCCTCCCATGATAAAGTTAACAGCTGTATGAATGAGAAAGGTATCATCTAGTTGTTCACCCTTTGCCCTTCTCAAAATTTTTGCCAACACGTCCTTGTCCTCCAAATCCTCCCTCGCTAACAACCTTTCCTTCTTTTTCGCAATAATATTACCCAAGAAGTTGTGAAGTTCATCAACCATGTGCGCGAGTCTTTTCTCAGACTTCATGTTGAAGAACTTTTTAGCTTTCCATATAAGGGGTAAGGTGGTGTACCTTAAAATGCTCAACTTCGCCGCACTTCTATAAGTGTCAGCAAAAGGGGTTGGTGGGAGAGAAGATAATAAATACTTCGGATCGAATCCAAACCCTATTTGACATACTGAATCAAATGTAAATCGACAAAGTGTATCCTGGAGATCAACTGTAGATGCAGTTTTTTCTGCATTACTTAAAAAGGGGACAAGACGACCCGAGAGCTCTTCCTCCACTACAGATGTATAAGCGTGAAACTCTTTAGGATCAAAATCATGCTGAAAAGATTGTCTTTGTGACTTCCACTCCGAGCCATCGGAGAGGAAAAGGGCCTTCCCGAATAAATCTGAAAATGCTTCTATGACCTTTCTCTCTTTATGGTAGTTATTGAAGCGCGTCTTTAGAATATGCTTGACATTGGAAGGGTCTTTAGTGCATACGACATGTCTTCCTAATGGAAGTTCAAGTGTATATGTGGAGGAAGATAACTTGTCGAATATTTCACTAGTCCACTGGATAATTCGCGCGCGATTTCTTATGAATTCCAACGAGCAGCCAATTAGAGGATACGATTTTGGGTAAACCTGATTCTTCTTTGAAGGTACGAAGAATAAAGAAAGAAAGAACAATCCTACAAGAGTAGAAAACGCCAAAAAGCAACACAACTCAATATGCATGGCTAACATAGATGACATTGTTTTCACTGACGATGTATATTGTGATTGTACTTTAGACAAAAAGAATGAACCAGGTTGAGGCTTATTTAGAGGCTTTTTCCACTCAAGAGTTTGCTTTGTGTTTGCAGCATGAGTAGCATTCATGACCTAAAATTGAACAAGACATGGAAGGAGAAATTAAGGTCTGAACCACTGCTGTTTTCAGCTATAATCATTAATGTAATTAAACAAGAGAGATATAGACTGGTGTTGAAAGTAAGATACAGACTACTGCAGTTTTCACCTGCTCTCTC
>NW_025856400.1:0-4839 GCF_002878395.1 Capsicum annuum | reverse complement strand
AATCAATAATGAGATTTTCGACTAGCGAAAGGTTCTATCATGCATGGGCCAACTCGATCGATCTGTTGGCCCTGTTGTTTACTCGAAACCGATAAAAGGATCCAGCTCTAATTTGGTTTTGAACCAACCTTGTGCTCATGGACTTCACCTTTTACTGGCCCAATAAGGATTTTGAAGTTTATTACAATATTAAAAATAGCCATTGTTGAAGTTTTAAATTTCATTAGTGAATTTTAAAATATTATCCTGAAATTACATATGTGTTAATTTTAAACGTCAGAACGATAACTATTTTCAATTATAGAAATTAAGAAGCGACTAATTGTGAAATTTACTTGAGGAAATGACACAGTTTGGTCCATCTCCAAATAATTGACCCATGTTTGGGTTATTGAGCATGGAGTGATCGGTCATTTTAATTCCACTAAATGATCTTTCCCAAATTTGAGCCATTTGACCTAGGTAATTCACATACCGTTCATATATCATACTGATACATATACCATACTGATACTATTCATACACCATATAAAAAATAGAGTTATAAATTAATGAATAGAAATTGAATTATTGTTATATAGAATATGCATTTTTTTAATATGATGTGCATAGAACTTGTACCATTATTGTATGAAATATGTATATATATAAGATGCATATAAAAATTATATCTTTATATATAAGAAAAAAGACATAAATACCCTTGAACTTATCGCCAAAATTTACTTTAGCACTTTAATTTTATCGGTAATTATTACCTTAAGCAACTTTTGTGTGGATTATTAAAAAAGAAAAGATTTTCTTTTTCACCCCCCACCCCCAAACTTTCTTCTTCACCCTACACAACCCCCGCAACTGCCCCACCCCCCCTTCCCGCCCTCCCCGTCTCCCTGCAATTCATGGTAAGGTTGCTAATAATGGAAATGCAATTGTTGCAATTTGGCGGCTAATGGTGGTTGCGACGCCAGCGTCGCTGCGGCGAAATTGTCCATCAGATTCGAGGAAGGAGAAGGGAGCAATACTTTACCCAAAGTTGTTACTACTATAAGTACTTTGGATTTTGGAAGCCCAGAGAGGGAAATATGACACTTTTGTATTGTGAAGTGATGAGTACTAGTCTACATTTGAAATTGAATTAAGGATGATATTAGAAAATATTTTATAATTTTGACATTGAATTAAGGATGATATTAGAAAATATTTTATAATTTTTTCATGTTTTATTAAGAATATTTTTTATGCATATTTTTTTGGAGATGGTTGATGATGATGGTGAAGAAAAATGGAGAAAAAGAAGAGAAAGGTGGAGTTTGAGAAACAAGAAGAGGGGATGGTGGGGTGTGAGGAAGAAGAAAAATTAATGGTTGAAAATTTAAAGGTGGACTCATTTTTTATTTTATTATTTTATTTTTAATTAAAAAGCACTTTTTTTTTGTCACGTTAACCCTTAAGGGTGTAATATAATTCACGCGAAAGTTATTTAGTGGGGTAAATAATTACCAATAAAGTTAAGAGAAAGAACAGAAACGACACTTTAAATTAAACTATTTTTATGAAAAGGGCCATAAAATTTAAATTTCACTTTATAGCCATTTAAATTTACTGGCTAGCTGTATATCGTTTTTACACACCTTCTGTACAATTTCTATACAAATCTTATGCATATAAATATTCTATACAAAAATTATACAGTTTTGATACACAATTTATGTAATGACTGTACTTTTTTTTACACGTTTTATACAATGATTATATAATTTTCATACACTTTCTATATATTTTGTATATATATTTTATACATATACATATTTAATAGAACTATACAATTTCTATACATATATCTTATATAGATACATTTTCTATTTAACAATTATTCCATTTTTATATAATTTTATTATTATCTCTAAACAATAAGAAAAATCAGAATATTCGATCAGTTAAAAAATTTATGGGAAAAAAAAATTGAAATATTTTTAAAAGGGCCGAATTACCCAAGTTGAATACTGTATCAGTATTGTATATAGAATGTATCAGTATCGTATATGGAATGTATATGGACTACGTAAGCCAAAATGATCCAAATTAGGAAATGACTATAAAACGGAAATGGTATATCTGACTGGCCACTTTTTGGAAAGTGTTCAAACTTCGACTATTTGTTTTAAAAAGTGTTGTAGAGTGTCTTTTTTCCTAAAGTTAAAGTGTTAAAGTAAATTTTGACGACAAGTTCAAGGGGGGTATTTATACCTTTTCTCATTATATAAAGCTGTCAGCAAATGTTTAGAAAATGAAATCAAAATTCAATGGTCATTTTCATATCAATAGTTTCAGCCAAAGTGGTATTTGTGTCCGACTCCCTTTCTTTAACTCTCTCTTCTTTTTCTTTTTATTCTTACGTATACAAATAAAATATGATATGTGTATACATAAAATTAATTCATAAAAGGTGATGTGAAAATTTAGATGATATACATGATAAATATATGCATAATTATATTTCACTTATATGCATAACAATTATAATTGCAACTACATAATGCATATATATAAAAAAAAAAATTAATATGTTATTCATAATAATTTGGATATAAATTTAGTTGGTGTATACGGTACAGTATGCATACCTAAAGTATATTTTGTTTGTTTACATAATAATGTCAACAACAATTATAGTTGCAACTATATAATGTATTCCAATAATTTACTCGGAAAATAAAAGAGATGAACGAATAGTAACAATGTATAAAAATATTCCAAAGATAGTAAATGTTCTTCACTTTTTTCACAATTTTCGTATTCATTTTTCCTTTTCCTACTCACTTTTCGAATATTTTTTGGTGTGTTTTGAACGGAAAACATGGAAAAAAGAACAAGTATTTTTTTTTAAAAAAAAAAAAAAGGAAGAAGAAAACGTAATAACTTCTGCGAGTTCTGTGGTCTAATTTTTAGACTTTTTGCTATTTCAAATAGAACTTTTGGTCAGAAGTTACAAAAAAAAGGGGCAGCCCGTGCAATAAAGCTACCGCTATGCGCGGTGTTCGAAAAAGGACCCCACCACAAGGGTGTATTATAGGCGGTCTTACCTTGCATTTCTTATACACAAACTTATAATGATGATGTGGATCACTAGATTCATATCCATGTGGTGGTAAAGTGTATCCAAAACATCTAGTTTAGTGTAGAAATAAAATCCAAGGCAATAATCTACATTGCTTTTGATAAATATATATAAAGCCTTCGAGAAATCAACTACTCCCATAAAAAAGAAGTAATTTCTTCACTACAAGAAGTTAATTTTTACTCTTTGTTAGAGGGACAAAGAAAAAGCAATAACAAGAAGTATAATAATTAATTATGTATCATATATATATTATAATTACTCTGACATAGCATAAATATGCTTGGTTTAACAATTATTCACTACATAATCGATTATCTCCAATCCCCTTGAAAATTGAATCAAGGTTGGATCAGCTGGTGTAACGCAACAATTTGAATTTCCTTGAAGGAGCGAGATATTCACACTTCAACCTGAAATATATATGTATTTGTTTATTTATTCCTCATGTTATTTTAATTCTCAACTACATTTTTTTGCATTTTCACCGTCTTTATGTTATTGAACTACTATATTTTTTCTTGTTTTGATCATAGTATTCATCTTTAGCCTTGGTTTCATTGTTTCGTAACAATTCACTCAACTGCCGTTTGCCGGCTTTTCTTGTCGAACTTTATTTTCATCTATTTGTTCTTATTCTTGAACTCCTCTTATATATTATAGCAGCATTACTAGTTAGGAAAGTCATATCCAGAGAGATAAATATACTTTTGAAGAGAAAAAAAAAAAGAAGATATACTTTACTTACTAGCTAGTTGAGATCGATACAAAGATGGCCAAGCCAAATGATAGAGTTTTGTCTTTCCTGATAATCTTTTCACTTCTTCTCTATATCACTTTGGTTGAAAGCAAATTTACTATTCATGGTAAGTAAAACTAGAATTTCTCACCCAATTTTATCTTTATGGACCCTTATTCATAAAAGTTGGATCACATAAGTTGTTGTAATAGTTTGTTGTCATTGGACAGCTTGAGGAAATTTTTGATCCCATGTATTGGTACTATAATTCAAAGACCTTCTAATTAGGAACATGACAAATCATATGCAAGAAAAATTGGAGGCTAGTTGAAACTTGGTCATACAAAAATTAATATACTATGACTTGTCTGAGTAAGTGCAGCTCTCAGAATAAGTGATCATATTAAGCTTGCATATACTTTGACTAATTTTACTGATACATATTACCTTTCATTGAGTTGCATCCCTAAGGGTGAGAGCAAATGCTATCATGGCAGTGGTGCACGTGAACCCAATGGCCTTGGTTCGATTTTATACATGCACGTATCTCAATAGTGGAGTCAAATTTTGAATTTTAGGCTGGGTGTAGTTCTTTCAAATTTTGACTCTGCATCTAACAAACCTATGTTGTTGAAACAGAGAGCTCGAGCTCAAGCCCGAGCCCAAGCCCAAGCCTGGGTCCGGATCCAGCAAGTGAAATATCATGTTTGAAGGTGGTGAATGTGAAGAATGGAGACACATGCTTCGACGTTTCTAAGAAATTTGGTTTGGGCAGTGATGTTTTCAGTGCTATTAATCCAAACCTCAACTGTACTGCTCTTTTTGTAGGTCAATGGCTTTGCGTTGATGGCACCTTGTCTTAAAATCATCACACCAACAAAAATTGAGGCCCAATTGGATGTTTAATTAGTCTTTTTCACAAGTAAAATGAAGTTATTATGAATTGGGCAGTGAGTTTATTGTAGTATTACATTATATAAAT
>NW_025856399.1:0-1219 GCF_002878395.1 Capsicum annuum | reverse complement strand
AATATATTGTAGAAATTTTAATTTAATAAATAATAATTAGAAGAAAAAAAGTAAAAAGATGATTTTGTCTAAAGTGGGGTCTTTTAATGAGGGTAAAAAGTTCAAATAACATTTATATGGTCCTTCGCACTTTTAATATATTAAATAGATTATATAGATTATAGATATAGATATAGATTATAGATATAGATATATTACAGATATACATTATAGATATAGATATAGATGTAGATATAGATATTATGTCGGCCATACCTCTTCGAATAAATTATATAAAAAAGATTCAGAGTCGTATCTTTATTAACAAATAGTTCAAAATCAAACAAATAATAAGGAAAATCGCTTCTTTCTCACGTAAAATATTTTTACTATGTCATTATTCCATCATTTGCTTTTCCACTAAGTGATTGCTTTCGACCTTAGCATATGATCCTAAACAAATTAAAAAAAGATCAAACAACATACCCAATAATTTGGAGTTTAATTACAGAAAATTTCGATATTTACATAATTACTAAAAAAATCGATTTTGATTATATCGAGATATATAATTAGCTCATAATACATTCAACGAAGATATATTTTTTTCTTTGTAAAGAAACATAATTACCTCTCAATCCATTATTTCCAACTTTGAATTTATCAAGATATATATTACATCCAATAAAAATATATTTTTTTCTTTGTAAAGATACACAATCAACTTTCAATATATTTTTTTTTTTATTTTGAATCTATATATTTATGTTATTTTTTTTATGTCCATATTTTTTAAATGTTAAAGGATCATTAATGCTCCATCGTGTACACCAAAAAACCATGTGAAGCTCCAGAAATAATGAATAGTTTTTGACTTCTTGTACTTTTTCTAATCCAGAAGATATTCTAAAGGAAAAAGATATTCATCATTTTTAAATACGAAAGAGATCGATAATTTCTTAAATTTATTTAAATACTCAAGCAAGAATATGTTACAACTTTAGCATCTGAACAAGTGTTTCTATTAAATATTAGATATTTTTAAAATTTATTTATGCATTTTAAAGCATTTATTATATATAAGTTAACTATATAAAATATATCACTTTTTAAAATTATACACATCGACCTCCAAACCTCAATTTTACGACTAACTGATGAGGCTTAAATGTATGGTTAAAAGAACTGATATGTTCAACTAGTTAAATTATAGAAAAGCTTTTAAAAAATTTGAATAAAA
>NW_025856398.1:0-1332 GCF_002878395.1 Capsicum annuum | reverse complement strand
TTATAAAAAAAAATTAATTATTAACCTAAGTTTGTAATAGTTAGAACATAAGTCTCCAGCGGAGTCACCAAGCTGTTATACTCCCTTTTAACACAGCTCAAATCGAGGTACAAGATATTAAAAAACTTTTAAGTTAAATTAAGAAAGTCGTCACCTAATTAGTTCCACGGTGAATTAAGATATCTATTATAAACTGAGTGATTAAAAAAAAAAAAAACTTCACTTTATGATCTACTTAACATAAGCGATTTCAGGTAAGAGTTCTAATTATTCTAAAGGGAAGGGATTAGGCACCCTAAAGAATCCGCTAATTACAATTAACCGATCAAACATAGACTGATAAACTTTAAAGATATTATGTACTTCCTTTAATGATTTTTTAAAAAAAAAAAAAATGAGAGAATGGCAAAAACAAAGTTGCGTTTAAGATAGTAGAGATTTCAAAGTGAAACATAAAATAATGCAAGGACATATTAAAGTATATACATAGTGCGGTTAAAATAGCGTAACAACACAAATAGCAAAAAGAAAGCGTATATTTTACATGATGGGTGAATTTGAAATAAAGTAGTTAATCAAAATAATAAGATTTTATTTTGAGTAAAATAACAATGTACGTGTGATGGGTACTTCTTTTAGATCGTGAGATAGGTTGGAACTCCTATTCTGTGAAAGCATATTTAAGAAAACGTGACATAATTTTAACTTTTTGGATGCCTCATGTTTAAAAAAAAAAAAAATTGAAACCAACATTTAACATATATAGCTTATAGCTCATAGGCTGAATTAAGGGAGTTAAATGGTTCGGGCCGGGTCAACCCAGAACTGGCCCATTAAATTTAGCCGGATTGTGGTCCGGGTTGGGTCCGGGTTATGGTTAAGTGGGCCGAATTAGATCTGGGTTCAATAATAAATTTTTTAAAAATAACCCTAACCCGGCCCATTTAACCCAACCTGGTCAAACCCACCTAAATCCGGTCAAATTCGATTAAAAATCCAGTCAAACCCGGTCAAAAAAAAAATTTGTTCAATATACACTATATATACCCACCTATATACATTTTAAATACGTTAAACAATATATATACACTATATATATAGTCTATACTACATTAGAATTTAAAAAATACATACACATACACAATTACACATATATACGTAAAATTCAATATATACGACTATACGTACTATTTTAAATAAAACATATACTACAATATATATATATATATACTACAATATATATAATTATATATATGTTATATACTAATTACTAATTTATAAAACATACACACATGTATACGTTAAATATATACGTCTATAAAAGATATATAC
>NW_025856397.1:0-1103 GCF_002878395.1 Capsicum annuum | reverse complement strand
TATAAAGTAGGTTACCAGTCCTAGATAGACCCAGCCCCTGTGCCGAGTCCCGCTAAGTCAAATGCATGTGATGCAAATAAAGCGGCACCTAATAGGGATGACCAGATTCTGAGTTTTCAGTTCTTCTAAGTTTAAACCTAATAGGGATAGGTGTCTAGACTAACTTACCCGAGCGGACACTCGAGCCGAGGAGGGACAACTTGGTCGGTAGCAGGGCAATACCGCCTTCGTTGTCGATCCAAACTCAGCCTATCATGTATGACTATATCCTTCACTAGGTACCTTGACACTCCGGCTATCTCAAAAATAAAGTAGGATGTATGTGCTGCATTCCTTCTATCCTATTTCAGAGACTCATAGGGGTGCACAAGAGAAGACAGTATGTAATACAGTTCAATAAATATCAAAGAGGTAAATAAGCGACAAGTAGCACATAAGGCCAACAAACGCAATATCAACAATAATTAAAGCAAATATAAGTCGATATAAAAAGCTCGAATTCTTATTAGTCCCCAGCAAAGTCGCCAGAGATGTCGCACCTCTTTTTCACCCGAAGGCCGAGCCGAATCGAAGGATTTTTCTAATTAAAGTGACGGTATTGAATAGGGATTGATTTTTTTATCATTTGCAGAGTCGTCACTTGGTATTGAGTTATGGTGTTTCAAGTCACCTTATTGAATCCCTAATCAAAAGGAAATGACTCTTTATTGGTCTGCGAAAACAGAAGATCAGGTAAGGAATTCTATTGACCGAGGAAAAGGTGGGAGACATCTCTCGAGTCTCGTAGTTCTAGCACGGTCACTTTTATTGACTTATCTTAACTTAAACTATTTTGAATAAATTTTGTTAAGGCCTAGGTCTACACCTTTTTTTAATATATTAAAACTATTTAATAGTCTCGTGTTAACTCAGTGAAAAAAATGAAAAAAAATAATTTTTAAAATATTTATCGAGGTGCATTATTGCATCCTTAAATTTTTAAATGTCTTAGAAAGATGCGTATGACACATTCTTAATTGAGACAAATATTTTAACGTGTCTAAAAATTATCTGGCATTAAAGACTTTAATTTATTTTTTGTAAATTCATACAATTTATCTTTT
>NW_025856396.1:0-1179 GCF_002878395.1 Capsicum annuum | reverse complement strand
ACTTTTAACCGTTCCCTCCCAAGAGTCCTTTTATAAAAGGAATCCCTATTCAGTTAAAAAAAGGAAGAGACTACGTAATTGAACTCTACAATATCAGATAGAAAGAAAACCAGAGAGAAAAATACAAAGAGAAAAACACAGTAAGGAAAAACTCCGAAGGAGAAAACAAAGAAAAGAAAGAGTAAAAAATCAAATTTTAAGATTCCGTTGAAGTTTCCGGTGATAATCTTTTATTTCATCACTCAATTTAGTCATTACATGTTCATATTCAAACATTTATGTTATCAATTTTATGGTGAAAAAAACATGAATGAAATATTCAATATGTTCGTTGTGGATGAATACATATAATGAGATAATTTATGCTTGATATTTCACACAATGTATTAATAGAATCCATCTTTTACACTGTATTCATAGAACACTACATCACTAATATTTTAATTTTCTACTGCCATACACACACACACCTCCGAAAATACATGCATATACTGTAGCGTGCACAAACACAGTAATAATAATTGACAGAAAATTAGCAAAACGGAGAAGAAAATCAGTGACAAATGAGAGAAAGATCAGAAAATGGAGGAGTGAATAGAGAAGAATTAATTTCTTGAATTTTCCGGTGAGTTCTCATTGGAAATCCACCGGAAAACAACCCAAAACCACTGGATCTCTCTCTCCATTCAGCCGTCACTATCCATCAGTGGCCGACAACCCAGGCACAGCATCACCGCCGCTGTTCTTTCTCCTCTTCTCCCGCCCTTATCGCGCCATGAAAGGGCTAGATCTAGCCAGAATTGTTTACCAGGGAAGCCCAAACGGCGCTGCCCCTCCTCTTTCCTTTCTTCCAACACCGGTGAACCTCCTTATCACTGTCGCCGGCAAAATTCCGGCGAATTCCCGTCATCCACATGCTGAAAAATCCTAACCCCAATAGCAAATTTGGCTAGTTTGATTGTACGTAAAAAATAAGCTGTTAAAGATTATTTAATGTACTATTGTATATATATTTTTGAATATTCAAATGAATTTTATGTTTAACTTATAGTCTATTTTGCTGTTTAAAGGTTTAAATGAAAAGGCTTTACGTTTGTATATATATTTTATTATTTTATTATTAAACTTAATTATTAAAACTTAATAATTATTTATTAAATTAATTATATGCTTTAATTG
>NW_025856395.1:0-3157 GCF_002878395.1 Capsicum annuum | reverse complement strand
ACAAGTTAAGGGGAAAAGATGTCTTTTCTGTATAGGCACTAGAAAAATAACTAAAAACAAAAAAAAACACCCTAGCGATGAAACAAAATTGATTTTTGATGATCAACATTGAATGGAATCATTCAGCAGTTTGTTACAACATACACATTAGTCTTAAAAAAGAGGACAACCTGACAATTCGGTGTACTAAAACTCTTGTTATACGCGGGATTTGGAAAAAGACTAAACCTACCTTACATTTTTATCTGAAGTTGTTTTCAGTAGTCCAATTAAATAAAAAATGTGTCCAAATATAAGAAAAACAGCAAACAAATAAAGAGAAAAACCAAAACCAAAACTAAAACAGTCAGAAAGAATTCTCACATGCTAGAATACAAACACATTAATCAACGTACACCAACATGTCAAGAAAGTTCATTTTAACAGAAACAAATAGCTAAACAAAAAGGAAAAATAACAAAAACACACCTTACCAGCAGTAAGCAGAATGCTGCAAAAGCTTGAAACAACATGCACATTAGTTAGATCAAACAAAAGAAAAGATGATTTTATTTTGAATGTACCCCCAAATGAATCTTGAAATAGAAGAAAAGATTAAAATTGAAAGAGTCCATGTGGCGGCGGAAGAAAGATGATTTTATTTTGTTGGGTTAGAAAAGTGTTGAGGAAAAAATAGATGCTGATATAGGCAAATTAGTAGTAGTAATAAAAACTATTTATGAATTGTAAGTTATTGATTGTAAGTCACCTCTTATAAAAAAAAAAACAAAGGATTTATTAGCACATAATAACTATACGATACTAAATTTACTATACTTGGATGATACTTAAAACTCTTTTACACACTTTCCAACTCTTGGACTACAAAAAGAAGAGGTGATATAGGATCAATTAAATCTCTTATTTATTTTTTATTTTGAGAGACTAAATGTTATTCACGTGTAAAACTACCTCCTTTTTAAACAATTTTGAGTAAAAAATCAAATTTAGAGCTTAAAGTTAAATTCATTATTTTTAAGGTATATAAATTAGTATATATTACTATATTATATAAGTGGCTTAAAACACGTACCTCTTGGTTGTCCTCCCAACTTAAATAAAAAGTAATTTTGTAATTTCACCGCTTTCAGCCATCCATAACAATTTCTTCTAAAGAGCATTTTTGTCATTTGTCATTTCGCAGAGATTTTACACCGACAACCATTTGCAATATCTATCCCAAAAAAGATGAAGTGAAGAACAGACACTTCTCAAACAGAAAATGAAGAATACTATTAATTGCTAACAACTATTAATCGGAAAGAGACTGTTGCATGACCAGCTACATACTATATTATATAAGTGGCTTAAAGCAGGTACCTCTTGGTTGTCCTACGAGCTTAGACAAAAAGCAATTTTGTCATTTCACCACTTTCAGCCATCCATAATAATTTCTTCTAAAGAGCATTTTTATCATTTGCCATTTCACAAAGATTTCACACCGACAATCATTTCGAATATCTATCCCCAAAAAAGAAAGATGAAGTGAAGAACAATATACTTCTCAAATTGAAAATGAAGAATACTATTAATTGCTAACAACTATTAATTGGAAAGAGACTGTTGCATAACCAGCTACAAACAAGTAACCCGTAAAGTTAATGTCAAAGAAGGGGATGAATGAAGAGGCTAAATCGGATAGATGATGTGGAGGAGATGTTGATGATGGTTATTATAACAACGGAGAAATAAATGTTCGTACATTTTATGATGTAAGGAGAATGAGAAAAGGACGAGAGTGGTCTTATTGTGCTATTTTCGACAACGATGGCCGGCGGTAGTAAGGCTAGACGAGGCGGCACGAGAAGAGAGAGGAGAGTGGCGGCTAGGTTTGGGGAAATGAATTAAATTTATTGGTGATAGGTTTAAATAAAAAGAAAATATGTTAGGGATTTGACAGGGATCGTCTGATCAAAAAGTGTGGATGACTAAGATTAAAATTAGACTTTGGGTCGGGATTGAGGGTTATCAGATTGAGTTAGTTTAGGATTTTAAATTGGGCCAATTTAGACCCTATTTTGAATAAAATTGATAGTACATGAGTAAAAAAAAAAAAATAGAGATTAAAACAAATTGAAAATATAATTGAGTTTTCACTTGCTATTAATTAATAACTATTATAAAAGTTATTTTTAGTAATATGGATTATCTAAAAATAACGTAGAAAGTATTATAATTTTTTAGTTTTCTCATTTTAATTTGTTTGTCTTGCTTTTTTTTTATATGTCATGTATTTAATAATTGCATAAAAATTATAATAAATTACGATAATTAACCGCTTAAATATTTGATATATATATATATATATATATATATATAATTGGTTGATTTTCAAAATTCTATTAGTGTTGCGTAAATTAAAACCAAGGAAGGAACATATATTATTTAAAAATGACGTAAAAAGTAACATAAATCATAAAAATTAACAACTTAAAATATTTAACGACATATACAAAAATTTGATTGACTCACCAAATACTATCAGACTCACATAAATTGGGATAAAAGTAGTAATATATATCTATATCTATAATATATTAAAAGTGTGAAGACCCTCAGAAAAGTGATTTAAACTTTTTGTCCTTCATTAAAAGTCTTTGCTTTAGACAAAATCGTCTTTTCACTATTTTTTTAATATTTAAAAGTTAAAAATTAGTTAAATATATTTATGGTGAAATTCTATATATATGGTAAATAAAAATATATTTAAAAAGAAAGTTCTAAAGTATATAATAAAAGGAAATATTTAATAAAAGTTTTACTTTGGAAAGGTTTTTGTCGATAAAATAGTAAAAGAAAAACTCATAGTTGAGCCAATATTATTTTAAAACGGCATGAAAAAAAAAGGCTAAAAATAGAGATGAGTATAAAATTTAAAAAAAGAACTAAGGGTGTGTTTGGTATGAAGGAAAAACATTTTTTGGAAAATATTTTTCAATTTTCTTATGTTTGGTTGGCTTATATGTTTTGGAAAATGTTTTTCCAAACTAACTTATTTTCCTTATATCTAAGGAAAATGACTTCCCTTCAAAAAGTAAGGAAAACATTTTTCAAAACTCTCTTTCAACCTCACTTTAAAGTTGAAATGTTCAAACAATTCTCAAAATCATCTACCCCG
>NW_025856394.1:0-14668 GCF_002878395.1 Capsicum annuum | reverse complement strand
ACCACCCAAACTACCTTGCTAACCCCAACGGCCCACACTAGACCATTTCTCAGCCTATTTGGGAAGCCTGGTCATTTTTTATCACAAAACCTTCTCGGGGCCACCCTGACAATCGTGGGCTATAGCACACTATTTTGGCCTAAAAATGGCCTGTTCGAGCTATTTTTCCCGTTTGACCACCCAAACTGCATCGTCGACTCCAACGGCCCATACTAAGTCTCTCTTCAGCCTACCTAGGGTAGTCCTGTCTATTGTTGGTTCAAAAAACGCTCGAACCCCAAGCCCACCGCAACAATTATGGGCTATAGCATACTGATTTGACCCAAAAACAGCACGTTCAAGCCGTTTTGCTCGTTTAACTACCCAAACCACCCCACCGACCACAACGGCCCATGCTAGGCTGCTCCTTAGCCTGCCTAGGGCAGTCTGATCAATTTTTGGCCTAAAATACACTCGAGATCGGGCCCACCCTAACAATCTTGGGCTATAGTACACTGATTTGGCTCAAAAATAGCCCGTTCACACTAATTTGCCCGTTTGACCTCCAAAACTGCCCCGCTGACCCCAACGACCCACACTAGGCCGCTCCACAGCCTGCCTGGGGAAGCCCGGTGGATTTTTAGCCAAAAACATGCCCAGGCCCTGGGCTTACCCGAACAACCTTGGGCTATAGCACACAGATTTGGCTTGAAAATAGCCCGTTTGCGTCGGCCACCCTTTTGACCACCCAAATCACTCCGTTAACCTCAACAGCCCACACTCTACTTGAGAAAGCCCGATCAATTTTTTTCCTAAAACATGCCTGGGCTCTAAGCCCACCCCGACAATCATTGTTTATAGTACACGAATTTGGACTAAAAATGGCTCGTTCGCAGTATTTTCTCGTTTGACCACCCAAACTGCCCCACCAACCCCTATGGCCCATACTCTCCTCAGCCTGCCTAGGGAAACTAATTAAGTTTTAGCCCAAAACCCACTCGAGCCCACCCCGACAACGAAGGGTTATAGCATACTGATTTGGCCTGAAAATGTCCCATTCACACTATTTCTCCCGTTTGACAATTGAAACTGCCCCGCTGACCCTAACGGCCTATATTAGGCCACTCCTCAGCCTGGTGCAGTCCAATTGATTTTCAACCTAAAATATGCTCGTTTCTTGGGCCTACCCTGACAACCATTGGCTATAGCGCACCGATTTGGCCCAAAAATAGCTTGTTTGCGTTGTTTCACCGATTTGACCATTCAAACTGCTCTGTCGACCCCAACGATCCACAGAAGTCCGCTTCTCTGCCTGCCTGGGGTAACCCAGTCAATTTTCAGCCTAAAACAAGATTGAGACCCAGGCCCACCTCGACAATCGTGAGCATAACACACCAATTTGGCTCGAAAATGGACTTTTTCACTATTTCACCTAATTGACCACCTAAACCGCCGCTCCAACCCCAACGGCCCATACTAGGCCGCTCCTCAGCTTGCATAAAGCCGCCCGGTCGATATTTAACGCAAAACACGCCTGGACCCCAGGCCCACCCCGACAACCATGGGCTATATTGAACACTGATTTAGCCTAAAAAATGGCTCGTTCGTGCTGTTTCACCCGTTTGACCACCTAAACTGCCCTGCCAACCCCAACAGCCCATACTAGGTTGCTTCTCAACCTGTCTATGGTAGCTCGGTTAATTTTCGACTAAAAACACACCCGGTACCCAAGCCCACCCCGATAACCATAAACTATAACACATTAATTTAGCCCAAAAATGGCTTATTCACACAGTTTCGCCTATTTGACCACCTAAATTGCCCCCATTGACCCCCAACGGCCCATACTAGGCCGCTCTATAGCCTGCTTGGGGTAGCCCAATCAATTTTTAAACTAAAACACACTGGGTTCCCTATCCCACCCCAGTAATTATGGGCCATAACACACCGATATAGCGCAAAAAGGCGTGTTTGCGCTGTTTCATCTGTTTGACCACCCAAACTTCCCCGCCAAACCCAATGGCCCAAACTATCCCACTCCTAAGCTTTCCTGCGGCAACCCGATTGATTTTTTACCCAAAATATGCCTGATCCCTGGGCCCACATCAAAGAACATGGGCTATAGCACAATGATTTATCCCAAAAATAGCCCGTTCACATAGTTACGCTTGTTTGACCACCCAAATCACCCTGTCGACACCAACGACCTATACTACGTTGCTCCTTAGCCTGCCTGGGGTAGTTTGGTCAATTTTTGGCCCAAAATATTCTCAGGCCTCAGTCTCACTCTAATTTTCATGGGCTAAGCACTTGGTACTCGAGCCCACCCAACAACTGTGGGCTTAAGCACATCGATTTGGCCAGGAAATAGCACGTTCACGTTATTTCGCCCGTTTGACCACCCAGATTGCCCTACCGACCCCAATGGTCCATAATAGGCTGCTCTTCAACCTTCTTAGGGTAGCTCGATCGATTTTTGGCCGATAACATGCCCGAGTCCTAGGCCCATCCCGACAATCGTGGGCTATAGCACACCGATTTAGCTCAAAAAATGGCCAATTCACGTTGTTTCGCTCGTTTAACCATTCTAACTGCCCCACTAACCCTAACAACCCACACTAGGCCCCTCCTCAACCTGTTTGGGGTAGACCAATCCATTTTTTCCCCAAAACACTCCCAGGCTTCGTGCCCATCCCAACAACCGTGGGCTATAACACACCAATTTGGCCCAAAAATAGCCTGTTCACACCGCTTTGCTCGTATGACTACCTAAACCGCTTTTTCGACCCTAACGGCGCACACTAGGTCACTTTTCATCCTGTCTAGCAGAACTCAGTCAATTTTTGGTATATAACACACTAGAGCCTCGGGTCTACCCCGATAATCGTGGGCTATGGCATACCAATTTGGCCCAAAAGTTGCCCATTCGCGCTATTTTGCCCATTTGACCACCAAAACTGCCCCGCCGACCTCAACAGCCCATACTAAGCCGCTCCTCAGCCTGCCTTGGGTAGCCCAGATAGTTTTCAACCTGGGTCTGCCTCAACAACACCAGTATGTAGCACACCGATTTGGCCCTAAAACATCCCGTACGCACCGTTTTACATGATTGACCTCCTAAATTACCCCGTCGACCCCAATGTCCCATATTAGGCCGCTCCTCGGCCTGCTTGAGGTAGCTTGATCTATTTTTGGCCCAAAAAATGCTCAAGCGTTGTGCCCACCCCGCCAACCGTGAGCTATAGCACATCGATTTGGCCCAAAAATGGCACATTCTCATTGTTTCACTCGTTTGACCACCTAAACCGCCCCACCAACCCCAACAGCCTATACTATGCAACTCTTAAACCTGCTTAGGGTAGCTCGATTAATTTTTGGCCCAAAACACGCCCTAGCCCGAGGCCACCCCAACAATTGTGGGCTATAAAACACTGATTCGACCCAAAAATAGCTCGTTCGCGCCGTTTTGCCCGTTTTACCATCCAAAGTTCCTTGACGGCCCATACTAGGTCACTCTTTAGCCTTCCTAGGGCATTCAGTCAATTCTTAGCCCCAAACATATCTTGGCCCCAATCCCACCCTAACAACCGTAGGCTATAGCACACTTTATTAGCTGCCCATTTGTACTGTTTTGCCCATTTGACCACCCAAACTACTCAGCCGACCCTAATGAACTACACTAGGCCGCTTCTCAGCCTGGTTAAGGAATCTCAGTTGATTTTATCCCCAAAAAATACCTGGGCCCACCCGACAACCATGGGCTATAACATATTGATTTGGCCTGAAAATGGCTAGTTCACCCCATTTTGCCCGTTTGACCACCAAAATTGAACCGCCGAACCCAATGACCCATACTAGGATGCTCCTCAGCCTACCTGTGGAATCCTAGTCAATTTTTAGCCCAAAACACGTCGGATCCCCGATCCTACCCAACAACCATTGGTCATAGCTCATCGATTTGGCCCGAAAATGGCTTGTTCGAGCGGTTTCGCCCGTTTGACCACCCAAACCACCCTACCGACCACAACGGCCCACACTAGGCTGCTTCTCAGCCTACTTTGGGTAGCGCAATCAATTTTTGGACCAAAACACGCTCAAACATCAGGGCCACCCCAAAATCCGTGGGTTATAGCACACTGCTTTAGCCTAAAAATTGCCCATTCAAAGTGTTTCACGTATTTGACCATCCAAACCGTACCACCAACTCCAACGGCCTACACTAGGCCAATCCTCATCCTTCATGGGGCAGCCCAGTTGATTTTCAGCCCAAAACACGCCTAAGAAAAGGGCTCACCCCGACAACAATAGGCTATAAAACATAGATTTGGCTCGAAAATGGGCCGTTCGCGCCATTTTGCCTATTTGACCACCCAAACCGTCTCCTAACCCTAATGGCCCACACTAGGCTATTTCTTAGCCTTCCTGGGGTAGCTCGATCAATTTTTGGCCCAAAACATGCCCGAGCCCTAGGCCCACCCCGATAATCGTAGGCTATAAAACACCGATTTAGCCCGAAAATGGCCCATTCCCGCCGTTTTGCCTATTTGACCACCCAAATTGCCCTGCCAATCCCAACGACTTACACTTGGCTACTCCTTAGCCTTCCTGGGGCAGCCTAGTCGATTTTTAGCCTAAAACACGCCTGGGGATGGGCCCACCCCAACAACCATAGCACATAGATTTGGCCCAAAAATGGTTCATTCACGCTGTTTTGCCCGTTTGACCACCCAAACCACCCCAACTACCCATACTAGGCCGTTCCTCAGCCTTTCTGGGGCAGCTCGGTCAATTTTTAGTAGAAAACACACCCTAGCCTTGGCCTACACCATCAATCATAGGCTATAACACATCAAATTGGCTAAAAAATAGCCCATTTGTAATGTTTCTCATGTTTGACCACCCAAACCACTCTGCCGACCCCAATAACCCACACTAGGTTACTTTTCATATTACCTGAGGCAACCTGATTGATTTTTGACCAAAAACACGCCAAAGACCCGGGTTCACCCCAACAGCCGTGGCCTATAGCATATCGATTTGGCCCAAAAATAGCCTATTCATGTTGTTTCACCCGTTTGACTCTCCAAACCACCCCACCGACCCATAATAGGTTGCTTCTTTTCCTGCCTGGTGCATCCTAGTCAATTATTGGCCCAAAACATGCCCGATCCTCGGTCCCACTCCGACAGTCGTGGGCTATAGAACATCAGTTTGGCCTAAAAATAGATTATTCACGTTGTTTCACCCGTTTGGCCATACAAACCACCCCGTCGACCCCAACGGCCCACACTAGGCTGCTTTTCAGACTTCATAGGGTAGCTCGATCAATTTTCAACCAAAAACATATCCGAACACCGGGTCTACCCTGATAACTGTGGGCTATAGCATACCGATTTGACCCAAAAATGACTCATTCGCGTTGTTTTGCCTGTTTGACCACCCAAACCATCCCGGCGACCCTAACAGCGCATACTAGGCCATTCTTCAGCCTGTTTAGGGAAGTTCAATCAATTTTTATGCTAAAAAATACCCAGGCCTCGGGTCCACCCCGACAACCATGGGTTATAGCACACCAATTTGTCCCAAAAATAGCTTGCTTATGCCGTTTGACCCGTTTGACCACCCAAACTATCCTGCCAACCCCAATGGCATATACTAGGATGCTCCTTAGTCTGCCTGGGGCATATTTATCAATTTTTGAACCAAAACACACTCGAACACTGGGAACACCCTAATAATCATAGGTTATATCATATCAATTTGACCCAAAAATAGCCCGTTCGCACCGTTTTGCTCATTTGACAACCCAAGCCGCCTCGCCGACCCTAGCGACCCATACTAGGCCACTCTTCATCCTACCTGGGGAAGCTTGATTGATTTTAGGCCCAAAACACACTCGGTCCATGGGATTACCCCTACCAGGACAATCGTGGTTTATAGCACACCGATTTGGCTAAAAAATAGCCTGATCACGCCATTTCACTCGTTTGACCACCCAAACTGCCATGCCAACCCCTACGGCCCACACTAAGCCATTTCTCAACCTGTCTGGGGAAGCCCAATTTAATTATGACTTAAAACATGCCCAGGCCCTGAGCCCATCCCAATAACTGTAGGCTATAACGCACTGATTTGGCCCAAAAATGGCCCATTCACGTCATTTCAATTTTGTTTGACAAACCAAATTGCATCGCCAAACCCAACAGGCCATACTAGGTAGCTTGTCAGACTGTCTGGGGCAGTTTGGTTGATTTTTTACCCAAAACACGCCCGAGACCTGGGCCCGCCCTTAAAATCATGGGCTATAGCACATCGATTTGGCTTGAAAATGGCCCATTCGCCGTTTCACCTGTTTGACCACCCAAACTACCCCAACGACCTACACTAGGCTACTCTTCAGCCTGCTTAGGGTGGTTTGGTAAATTTTCAATCTAAAACACGCGCGAACATCGGGCCCACCTCGATAACCGTGGGCTATAGCATAACGATTTGGCCTGAAAATGGCCATTTATACCATTTTACCTATTTAACCACCCAAACTGCCCTGCCAACCCCAACGGCCTACACTAGGCCACTCCACAACTTGACTAGGGTAGCTCGGTCAATTTTTGGTCCAAAACATTGATAACGCTCAATCTACAGCTCTCGTGGGAGTGTAAAGCGGTCGTTAGCAAATATAGAACCCAACCTGGGTTGGGTATCGATCCCACAGAGAATAGCTTGGCCAACAAGCAAGAGAAATTACTAGACTTTTAGTGCAAGTCTCGTAGGAAAGGGGGGATTGTAGTATGTAACCAAAACAAGAAGGTAAGAACTGAAAATAGCAAAATAAAGAGAGATTGTCACGTGTGTTGTAAACAATGAGAATTGAGGCGTTGGGGTTATGTCCACCTTCTGAGGTATACGTCTCTATTGGCTATGAGTGTGTAGAGTCTTGACATGTAATTGCTTATAGAGAATTGTAGTCGATGGTAAATCCAAGCGTCTCTCGACCTAAACAAGGACTATTTCACTTTAACTCTCTCGAGCTTAAAGCGTGACTAACGGTACGAATTCTCCAAGAAGTTAGTCCAGGTACGGCACTAGCTTTTTAATAGGAAAGGGTGTCCTACTACCTTGACATTATCTCTTTTCCAGACAAATAACTTTTCTCTCGAACAAGTCAGATGTTAGACTGGCGTTGGTCTATGCGTCTTCTTTTCTAGACAAATAACCTTTCTCTCGAACAGGTTAGATGTTAGAATGGCGTGTTCTTGTGTTTGAACCGCAAAGAATGTAGATTTAAGATGAAGAGAATAATGATATAAGCAATATACTTGTCTTGAACTCACAAACTCATAGCTATAGATAGTAACTCATTCGGCTTCCATAACCCCAACTAAGAGATTTAGTTACCCATGAATGCGAAGGATATCACGTTTTGCATGGTGGATGGCGTGAATAGTAGGTGTTTGGCGTGTGGTTTTAGTGATTCCGTAGCAAGTAACGATTCTCTTGTTGTGGAATTTAAGAGTAGAAGAATGAAGAATTGAGAATGGGTTGTAGGAAGATGTCTTAATTGTAAGGAGATGAATGAATTGTCAGAATGTCTCCCCTCTTTCTTCAAAATCTCTAACATGATAGGGTATTTATAATACTCCTATCCTACTCCTACTAAACTAATAAAATAAATAACCAAATCCTAATATACTAATGAAATCCTTGACCCAGTTGTACTAGGGTAAGGTTACAAAATTATAATCCAAATAGAATGATGAAACACATAACCTAATTGCACTAGGTTAATGTATTATGGCAAAAATCCAGCTTTGTGTCTGTAAGTCCCAAAGTCTTCAGAAATGCTGTTTTAGCCCGGGACAGATTTTCCATGCAGCAGATTTAGTCCTTTATGCGTCCAGCTCCTTTCCATCTCGTTTGTGAGCTTTCTTTTGCGTCAAGTAAGCCATAAATTGCTGTATTTTGCATCATTTATACCTGAAACTTTCCTAATCACATTTGTTAGCTCATTTACAGGAAAAAGGACTAAAAGTGTACGAAATAGATAATTAGTTCTCGAAACTAGGCTAAAATATGGGCAAAATATATTGATATAGGCGCGTAATTTCGCCTATCATCAAACATACCCGAGCCCTGGGCCCATCCCAATAACTGTGGGTTATAGCACACTAATTTGGCCCAAAAATAGCCCGCTCATGTCGTTTTGCCCGTTTGACCACCCAAATTTCTCTGCCGACTTCAATGACCTACAATAGGCCACTTCTTACCCTGCCTGGAGTAGCTTAGTTGATTTTTGGTGCGAAATATGCCCGAGCCCTGATCCTACCTCGACAATTATGGCAATAGCACACCAATTTAGCTCGAAAATGGCTCAATCACATCATTTTGCCAGTTTGACCACCCAAACTGCCTCGCCGACCCCAACGACCACTACTAGGCTGCTCCTTAGACTTTCTGGGGCAACCCAATCAATTTTCGACCTAAAACACGTCTGGTCCTTAGGTCCACCCCAACAACCATGGGCTATAGCATACCTATTTAGCCTGGAAATGGCTCATTAGCACTATTTTACCCGTTTAACCACCCAAATCACCCCGCCAACCACAACAACCCACACTAGGCCCTCCACAGCCTGCCTGGGGTAGCTCGATCAATTTTTAGCCTAAAACATAATTGGGCCCTGGGCCCACCCCGACAACTGTGGGCTATAGCAAATTAATTTTGATCAAAAATGACTCGTTCACGCCATTTCTCCCATTTGACAACCCAAATTGCCCCGCCTACCCCAATGGCTCACACTAGGTTGCTCCTCAACTTGCCTCATAAATCTTTGGTCCAAAACATACCCGAGCCCCGGGCCTGTCCCGATAATCGTTGCTATAGCACACCAATTTAGCCCAAAAATGGCCCGTTTCTGCCGTTTAGCTTGTTTGATTACCCAAACCACCCTGCTGACCCCCACGACTCATACTAGGTCGCTATCCAGCTTGTCTGGGGTAGCCAGGTTGATTTTTAGCCCAAAACACACTCGAGATGCGGGCTCACCCTGATAATCATTGGCTATAGCAAACCAATTTGGCCTGAAAATGGCTAGTTCAAGCCATTTAGCCCGTTTGACCATCCAAATTGCCCCATCGACCCTAATGACCCATACTAGGCAGCTTTTCAGCCTGGCTGGGGCAGCCCACTCAATTTTAGGCCAAAAACACGCTAGAACTCGAGCCCACCCCAACAACCATGGGCTATAGCACAATGATTTATCTCGAAAATGGCCCATTTGCATCGTTTCGCCCGTTTGACTACCTAACCACCCCTCCGAACCTAACCACCCATACTAGGCTATTTTTCATCCTTCCTGGGGAAGTCTGGTTGATTTTCATCCCAAAATAGGCCTGAACGCCAGACCCACCCCGATAACCGTGGGCTATAGCATAACGATTTGGCCCGAAAATGGCCTGCTCACGTCATTTCTCCCATTTGACCATCCAAACTGCCCCGCGGACCCTAACGACCTATATAGGCCCTACTCATCGTACCTGGGACAATTCGATTAATTTTTAGACCAAACATATTCGGGCCTCGGGCCCACCCAGACAATCATTGGCTATAGCATACCGATTTAGTTCAAAAATGGCCCGTTCATGCTATTTTACCTATTTAACCACCCAAACTGCCCTACCAACCCCAATGACCCTACTAGGTGACTCATCAGCCTGCCTGGGGAAGCCTCGTCTATTTTTATTACAAAACACGCATAGTCCCTAAGCTCACCCAGATAATCGTGGGCTATAGAACATTGATTTGATTCATAAATATCCTTTTCACATCATTTCACCTGTTTGACCATCCAAACTGCCCTATCGACCCCAATGACCCATACTAGGCCGCTCTTCAGCCTCCCTGGGGCTGCCCGATTAATTTTTGCCCAAAAACACGCTCGGGACCTAGTCCCACCCCCGATAATCATAAGCTATAGCACATCGATTTAGCCTAAAAATGACCCATTCGCGCTATTTGGCCTATTTGAGCACCCAAACCACCCCGTCGACCCCAACATCCCTCACTAGGCCACTCCTCGGCCTGTCTGGGGCAGCTCGATCAATTTTTGGCCAAAAACATACTCGAGCCTCGATCCCACCCTGACAACCGTGGGCTATAGTACACCGATTTTGCCCAAAAATATCACGTTCTCATTGTTTCGCCCGTTTGACCACCCAAACTGCCTCGCTAACCCTAATGGGCCACACAAGGTTGCTCATCAGCCTTTCTAGGCAACCCTATTAATTTTTGGCCCAATACACACTCGGGCCTCTAGCCCACCTAAAAATCGTAGGCTATAGCACACTAATTTGGCCCAAAAATGGCTCGCTCATGCCGTTTTGCCTATTTGACCACCCACACCGCCCCGCGGACCCCAATGGCCCACACTAGGCAGCTCTATAGCCTGCCTGAGGCAGCCTGATTAATTTTTTTCCCAAAATAAGATCGAGACTTGGACCCACCCTGATAACCCTAGGCTATAGCACATTGATTTAGCCCAAAAATGGCTCGTTCGCATCATTTTGCCTATTTAACCACCCAAACTTCTCCGTTGACCCCAACGGCCCACACTAGACCACTTCTCAGCCTGCCTGGGGTAGCTTAGTTGATTTTCATCCCAAAACACGCCCGGGACCTAGGACCACCCTGACACGTGGGCTATAACATATCCATTTTGCCCGAAAATGGCTCGTTTGTGCTGTTTCGCCCATTTGACCACCCAAACACCCCCGCCGACCCTTAAAATATTGAGTTTTACTGTATTTATGAGTTTAGTTGGAAAATGGGTAAGTAAAAGTGTTCAGAATACAAATTCCTACAAATACAAAAGTTCAGAAAACTATTTTGATTATTATTTACGATTTCTTAATATTCGTATATGAAGAAAAATGACCAATTAATATGAAATGGATGAAGTATTATTATTATTACTAGTTTAACCGCACGTGCCTTGCACACGTAATGTTTGATTAAATAAAATTAAATAATTTTATCTATTACGGAGATTTTTCATAAATATAAAAAGTTTAACTCACTTTTCAAAGATCCTTCACGTTTTAATATAATAATGTAAACATAAACATACATTTTAGTATAGATACATATATATTTTATCACCAGTTTCAATTGGTTGATCGATCATCACTTTTGCATTTGTCATGTAGTACCTCTTTCCCTTGTTTCCAGAGGACTAAGAGAGACGCATCAATTTGAACCACATTTGTGGTATGATTATTTTTTTATTTTTATTTTATATTTAAAATCTTTTCTTATTTTTAAAGTCAAATCTTTACAAAATCATTGATTACATTCTTATTACGTACTTAAAATTTTAAAATAAATTGGTACTTCTTTAATTTTTTTTATTTTAATGCTTTTATATTTATTTCTAGGTTTTTCAAATCAAATTTAGTTGATTTAGAATTCTTAAACTAATGAAAAATATTAGTTGTCATTAATTCTGATGACGTCTAATAAGGAAAGGTTTTACCATAAATATATTTAATTAATTTTCAGCTCTTAAATATTAGAAAAAAATAGTGAAAAGATGATTTTGTATAAAGCAAAGACTTCTAATGAAGAGCAAAAAATTCAAACAACATTTCTAAGGCCCTATTAAAAGTGTAAAAATATTTTAAAAAGTGAATTAAACCTTTTGTCTTTCATTAAAAATTTTCGACAAAATCATTTTTTTCTATTTAAACTGTTTTTAGATTATAGATAGATTAAAAGGATACTCCCTCCATTTCAAAAAGAATGACCTACTTTTCTTTTTAGTTTGTTTCAAAAAGAATGACCCCTTTTCTTTTTTGACAATACTTTAATTTCAACTTTCTACATGACATGTTTAGGACCACAAGATTAAAGGGCATTTTGGTTCATTTGATACAACTTTAATTTAAGGCCACAAATTCAAAAGTCTTCTTTATTTTCTTAAACTTTGTGTCAAGTCAAAGTTGGTCATTCTTTTTTAAACGGGGGGAGTATTTCTTTTTTTCATTTTTTTTTATATAGAGTCCTAATACCTAATAAATTTGGAAGGAAGATATTTTCCTGAGATTTTTACGTCAAAAAATAAGAAATGAGTCCAAAAACTAACAAAGTTTGGAGAAAAAAATTATTGTGCTTTTGTTATTTACCTTATACGTTATTTTAATTTTGGAGAAATAAAATTGCTATTAAATTCCTTTTTTTTCTCCATTTATTATATATTTTAGAAATTCTTTTTTGGGTACACAAGGAAAGGAAATCTAGCAGCATTAGTTCTCCATATATATTTTTGTTACCATATATTTTAGGAGTCCTTAATTTTCACAGATTATAGTTAATAATATAAAAAAAATTATAAAAAAGTGAAAAGATGATTTTGTCTATTGCAGAGTTTTTAATGAAGGACAAAATATTCAAATAATATTTCTAAAGCCCTTCACACTTTTAATAAATACTAGTTTAACGGCACGTGTAATGTTTGATTATTTAAAATTAAATAATTTTATCTATTGTGGAGATTTTTATTAAAGTATAAAAGTTCAAATCACTTTTCAAAAATCTTTCACACTAAATATATACACATATATTTTACCACCAAAAGTTTCAAGTGGTTAATGGACCATCATTTTTGTGTTTGTCATATAGTACATCTTTCTCTTGTTGCCACAAACTAAGTGAGACGCATCAATTTAAACCATATTTATATTATGATTTTCTTATATATATTTGGAATCTTTCCTTATTTTTAAAGTCAAACATTTGCAAAATCATTGAGTACATTCTTATTACGTACGTAAAACTTTTAAAAATCTGGTACTTCTTAAATTTTTCTTATTTTAACGATTTTATGTTTATTTCTAGATTTTTCAAATCTTCTTAAATTCAAAGTTAGTTAATTTAGAATTATTAAACTAATAGAAAAAGTATTAGTTATCATTAATTTTGATGACATCTAATAAGGAAAGGTTTTACCATAAATATATTTAATTAATTTTTAATTCTTAAATTAGGAAAAAATAGAGAAATTCTAATGACTTCTAATAAGGAAAGATTTTACCATAAATATATTTAATTAATTTTTAACTCTTAAATATTACGAAAAAATAGTGAAAAGACAATTTTGTCTAAAACAAAAACTTTTAATGAAGGGCAAAAAGTTCAAACAAAATTTTAAGACCCTTCACACTTTTAATATATTATAGATATAGACTATAGATTATAGATATAGATTATAGATATAGATATAGATTATAGACTATAGATTATAGATTATAGATTATAGATTTAGATATAAATTATACACTATAGACTAGTTTTGGTGTACGTCTTGCATGTGTACCTCGTTTTAATGGGTTTATGCGTTACACTAAGTAGGATATTTATTTAAATAATAAAAAGGAATACAATAATTAAATTCAACATCTTTTGAACATGTAAAGATGAAAATTTTATTTAATTAAACCTAACATTTATAAGAAAGAAATTCTCAAGGCGAATCAAAATTTTCTACCATCAGTAAGCTACAACAAAATACTACGATAATAGAGCTATCAAAACAATATAATTAAACTTAATAATTACAAAAAAAAATCTCAAGGTGGATCAATATTCATCTAGCACTTGCCAACTAGTAACTGCAACAACATAATACGATGATAGAGATATCAAAACAATACAGTTAAACCTAACTTTTACACAGAAAAAGAAATTCTCAAAATAGAGATATCAAAACAATACAATTAAACCTAACGTTTACCTAAAAAAAATTTCAAAATCAATCGATAGTTATCTACCACCTGTAAACTACATACAAAATAATACAATAATAAATATATTAAAACAATACAATTGAACTTAATCTTTACACAAAAAATTCATAAACTTATTATTTGAGTAGAAACAATAAAGTTATTCAATAATGAAAGCTTGTTATTCCTGATCAATAAACCTAATGTAATAGAAAAAAAAATTAAAACCTAGAAACAACAAAGTCACGTTGTAGATTCAATAATAAAAGTTACATATATACATGAAAAGATGATTCGTTATTTTTGATCAATATATTCAACGTAATAGAAAACAAAATTTGAAATCTGAAAATTAAACAAACACGTTATATTAGAGATCCAATAACAAAATTATTTACAAACATAAAAGGATGATTTGTTATTTATGATCAATAAAATCAAAACGTAACATAAGTAGAAATTTGAAATAAAAAACCACAAAGTTACCCAATAATAAAACTATGGTCAAAATATTTTATTACCCAAATAAAATATTCGTATAATCTAAAAAAAGACTTCTAAATTTGAATAAAAAAAGAAAGAAATATAAGGTCTCCCAAACCAAAAATATTTATAGTAAAAAATAATAGTCCTAGCCTAAAAAAAATACCTTTTTTGCTTGGGAAGTCCACTACGGCACTACCCTTTTTTAATTGGAAAAAAGTTACGCTAGTTTAATTTTTGAAAGATTTTTTTTTATTCTTCTTATTTTACGACTCTAAATCTATTTTATGTAAAATAGTTCCACCAATTTTTATAAAAAATTTAGAACTTTACCTTATCTAGAACCTTTTTTATATAAGGATTTCTTTTAAGTTGGATTTTGTTTGACAAAATATTGCTATAAATTTAGGAATTCAACTAAAGTAAAAAAA
>NW_025856393.1:0-3731 GCF_002878395.1 Capsicum annuum | reverse complement strand
TAGTCGCGAATCGTCCGTTTTGCCTTAGCCTTTTCAACTTGTCTCTAGCAATCTATGAGGCATTGCTAGGAAGGAATTGGTCCCTTATTTCCTTCTTCAACTTTTCCCAAGTATCAATTCTGGGTCGGCCAACACCTCGTCATTCGTGTTCCGAGTCCACCACAATTTCGCATCACCCGTCAAGTACATCGTGGTGATGTTCACCTTGTCTGTTTCAGCAACTCGGGCAGTAGAGAAATACTGCTCCATGTCCCACAGGAAATTCTCGAACTCCTTGGCACTTCTACTACCATCGAAAGGTTTAGGCTCCGGAATTTTAACTTTGGAACTACCTTTATGAGACTGCCCAGATGCAGCCCACTGCACGTCGCAGCACCAAAATTTCTGCCTACAGATTTTCTGTGACCTTGCCTTGGTCCTGCACTTGCAACATTAAGGCCTCGCGTGTATTTAGAAACTCCGCATTTTGTTCATCAGATTGGGCACGCAACAGTGCCAGTTCTTCCTTCAAGGCATTGAACTGAGTTATCAAATCCACCAGGTCTTCACTTTGTTCGAGTTCGTCAGTAATGTCGATGAAGTTTCAAACCCGTGTAACATACTCGTTTAGTTGAGCGACAGTCACCAATTTCGTATAACAATGCTCTGATACCAGTTGAGACAGGGGCGTTCTCTTTTTCGCAACACCACTGCTTGGCAGTCGTACAACACTGCGCAACTTTAGCCACACACACTGCACAGTCTACGTAGAATAGACTAAGGTTGCAGAAACATAAAAACACTCAACAATATTACAGGAAACAAGTTCTCAACCTTTTATTCTCTTAGAATTAAAAAGGACAATGTCACACGAATTGTACAAAGACGAATACAACACTCACTGCCTTGTACAATTTCCAGCAACACAATAAATAGACTGCACATGGGCAGTTACAACAGTTACAACAATGACCCCTGGCAGCATGTCATTGGACATGGCCTGCATGCCTATCACAGACTCAACAACCTAATCCAAGCATTCAAATACATTTTGAAAATCACACATTTACAACATTCAAAATTCAAGCTACCAACTGCACCATGTGATAAGCACATGGGCAACCTTGCTCCTTTAGCCAATTTTGCTATGTTCAACACTTAGCCAATTTCCAGCTTTCCAACACTTGGAACATTTCGTCTTTGCCTTGTCATGTCTTTCAGCCACGCCTTTGCCTTGCCTGTGTCCAGGGGCGGATGCACAACATAAAGTGCGGGTTCCCGGGAACCATAACTTTCGTCCGTTTCTTGAATTTATATTGAAAAAACTAGTAAATATATAAAAATTTTAAGTTGGGAACCCTCAAACAAAGTGTTTTATTGGTCTAGTGGTAAAAATTATAGGTTGGGAACTCACAACCTTTAAATTCTAGATCCGCCTCTGCCTGTGTCATGTCACTGCCTGCGCCTGCTCCTGCGCCTGCGCTGTGACGCTATCTTGACCATGCTAATGCCTTCGTCTGTGCCATGCCATCACCTGTGCCATGCCCGTGCCGATGTCATGCCCGTGCCATGCCTATGTCACTGCTTGCACGCATGCCCACATAGGTGCGATGCCCCTGTCATTGCCTCGTGCGCTCAAGGCTGCCTTGCCATCACTCCAGCACCTTGGTCATCATCAACTGCCTGCTATCTCATAGCCATGCTATCTCATAGCCACCAACAACACATTGCTTGCCTTAGCACTTATCAAGGCCAATATGCAACTTGACATGGCTTGTCAGCCATCATGTCTTAGACTGGGGGTTCTAATAACTTGCTAGTATCAATCATTTGCATGCTCTTATTGTTGTCTGGAAATCCACTTGTCATTTAGAATAACCCAGAGTACTATGAATTCCCCAACAAATAAAAAAATTGAGATGAGGCATATAATTATCTAAATTCGTGATTTGTAGTTGAAGAGAAATAGGATATCCTATTCATTATGGAACTGTAGATCATGGATATGTTAAGGGACAAGGGCGGAGCTATAGCCACACGTGGTCAGATGAACATCCTTCGCCGTAAAATTGCACGGTGTGTATAGATCAAATTCTTTCTTTAAGAGGTATGTGTTAAACGTTGCAGACCCTTGACGCAAGCTGTTCCTCTGGGCAGTGGTTAAGGGTGTGCATTTTTATCCACAAGATTCCGTGGTCGGACCTGTCCTAGTGCGCAATTTTTTTGATTTTATTTTGACACCAGATCATTGGCACACGCTTACACTTCGTTTTATTTTGATAGAGATCACTGGTCACATGCACCAATCACTCCTCATGCAAATATAATTATTTTAGTTAATTAAGTTTAGTTTACCTAAAATTATTAAATATTAGTTAAATTTCTTAATATTACAATTTCAGACAATACTTCCTCTAGTCCATAATAACTTAATTTGTGAGGCAATGCACATCTTATAAGAAAAAAATTTGCACATTAATTGAAACCACTTTCCATTTTTGCCCTTTTAAAGCCAAATTTAAATCATAAATATGAGCGATTAAGTCTCTTGAACTAATCAACTAATCAACTGGAAAATACAAATGAAAAGACAAAAATGAAAAAAATTTCCAACAACTCTCTTGAAGATTGAACAATTGAGTTACTTTGAATGGAAAAATGGCTCACAAATTAAGTTAATATGAACTAGAGAGTATATGTATCTCTCTCTTTGTGTGTGTATATATAGAATAAATAAATTATTTTAATTTTGAAACATGTTGTATGGAGATAAAATTGTATTTATAATTTATCCTATATGTAATGCGTTTTTGAAGGGTTAAAAAGTCTTATCAACATTTTAGGTTAATGTTTTGTGTGTGTGTTGTCTCTCTCTCTCTCTCTCTCTCTCTATATATATATATATATATATAACTTTAACTTCAAAGCTAAAATCAATAAATCCATGTTATCTGATTTTTTTTTTTTTGAAATATCTTTTGCTTTGATTTGTGGTTTGTGTTTAGTATAAACCTAGACTAGATTTTGTATTGGGCTTAAATAGATGTTGGAAATCGTTTATGGCTGAATCGCTAGGTTAAACAAGATAATATTGAACTCTCTAATTAAAAAAAAAAAATAAAATTGAACTCCCTTGATAAAATTTCTAGCTCTGCCACTGTTAAGGGGCCATTTAATCTTGAGATAAGATCCATAAAAACCCATAATACAACATCCAATGGGAGTTTCGTGCAAAGCTGGGAACGCACATTAATTTGTTCTGGTCTTTCATTGCGGAACAGAATATCTACTAAGTTCTGTATTACAATCGTGGGTGAGGTTTCTAGATGGAACGCCATCTTCTAGGTGGTTTAATTTATACACCTCAAGAAGGAAAAAGGATGGAGAATAACTAGTAAAGGGAATGTCGTGGTAGTCCTTTGCTGTTCTCCCCTTAAGTTATCCTGTTTCTGAAGCCTGAGCTCCCGTTCTCGGCATTACAATCGATCTAATTTAATTTTTCATTGCATGTATCATTTGACTCTGTCTGGATAGGAAAACAAGATAATCTTAATGGAATGGGCAGAAAGAATACCAGAAGACTTCCTCCCTTTGTCATCGTTTACTTGGAAACTTATCTGGAACCATAAGGCTCTTCCTGGGGTTGATTTCTTTGTCGTGACTGCAGTGCTTGATGCTATTTTGACTCGAGACAATCTCCAGAAGAGGGGTAGAAAGTTCACTGACAAATGTCTTTTGTGTGACTAAATGTC
>NW_025856392.1:619553-690600 GCF_002878395.1 Capsicum annuum | reverse complement strand
TTCAAGTAAATTATGCTTGGTCAGTTTCCTTCCATCGATTCCTGGGGGTACTTTTACCCGTAACATTAGTTGTGTGCTTAGATCTATGTCATGATTTCAAGATACTCTTTCTCAAGAGATGATCCTTAAACTTCAGACAGTCTTATGACTCCGAAAATCTCCATAATCTCATGAACTCAGTCAGTTCTCAGATATCAGAAACATTTCGTCAGTCAACGGAATTCAATAACTCAGTGCATGTTCAGTGTCTATTCAGATGGGAGTAGAAATTAGCACCGAGTGAACCCAAGGATGGGAACTCACCTATTATGTCAGGGTGTGATTCTTAGAAGCAATCCTTCCATTTCAGAACTACGTAGCTAGCATAGGTTGAGACATCATAGCCTTCTATATGAGGGTAGATGATGTTTCTTAGCTTACTATATGAGGGTTGCCACTGTTCTCACTAGAGTTACATGTTATATTAGGGTCACTCACATGTTGTCCTTACCAATGGCGCGGTATTGACACCCTTCCAATCAGGGCATAGATTGGACCCCAATTCGGCTATAATGCATTATTTGGGGCGTGTCGGTTTGATGACTACCTCCCACAGTCTTAGAATCAGTCTCAGTAAAAGAACTCAGATAATTCTTCAGAATTCACGGCTGTCAGATACAGTCAACTCAGACATAGTACAAAACTCAGATAGTTCTATTTAATTCAGGACTGTCAGATATAGTTACTTATGCTATCAATTATATTCAGATTCAGTAATCATGTTATAACAGTATTAGTGTCAGTTGTTATATCCCTTTAATGTATTGTCACGCTCATGATAGTTAGTCAGTTATTATTATTGTTCATGCATATGAACCCCATGCATTCATCCCTCCTTACATGCATACCCATACGTTCAAATTACTAACGCATTTACACTATGGTGTCTTATACCATAGGTCCAGAGACATGAGCTCCAGATCAGTAGTAGAATCCAATTTTAGTAGTCAGAGCTAGAATTGCGTCCTCATCATTCGAGGACCTGATTATTCCCTGTTATCTCATTAACTATTTTATTAGTTGGAGTTAGATGGGGACATGTCCCATCAACTTCTTACTCAGACAGTTCTATCCGTTAGAGGCTTCGTAGACTATTATGTTTCAGACTTCAGTATTTTCAGTTTTGTTTTGGGTATTTCATACCCCATTTAGATGTTATATTTTACTTCAGTTATGTGAACCTTACATCCTTTCAGTTCATGTTTCTACATTATGAAGTAATTTATGCAGTATATAGGTTCAGATATCAATGTTGCATTAGCTTGTAGTCCTTCAGGGTCATGAGCATCGTGTAGTATTCTGGTTTAACAAATCGGAGAATTACAAAAAGCCTCTAAACTTTCTGAATAAGAAGTTGATGAGACATATCCCCAACTATCTCTGACTACTGAAATAAACTAAAAACTTAATTAGTAATGAAATCAGCATGTCCTCGAAGGATGAGGACTCACTGCTAACTCTTCCATTGAACTGGATGCTACTGGTTCCCTGGAGCTCGTGCTTTTAAACCTATGGTATAAGATACCATAGTGAAAATGCATCAGTACTTTGAATATACTGGTATGTAAGTGAGGTAGGCTAAATGTAATAGGTTCATCTACATAAAAAATACTAACTGACTAACTAACATGAACGTGAGAATACATGCATTCATACGTAACTGTAACTGAGATCATGTTAGGACTGAATACTGAGTTCTGACTACTGAGTTTTACTAATAACATAGAATTACTGATATCTGAGGGACTGATACTATGCTACTGATACATGAATAATTATGTCTAAAATTCTAACTATGAAGAACTGGTCTGGTTGACTGCATTTTACAGTCTTGAAGATGAATACTGATGACATGAGTTTTCATAATTAATATAACTGATAACATAAATTACTGTATCTGATAATCCTGAATCTTATAGAACTATCTGAGTTCTATTCTATATATTAGTTGACTGTATCTGACAGTCCTGAAATCTAAAAAACTATCTGAGTTCTTTTACTGAGGCTGAGACTGAGAATGAAACTATAACTGTGGGAGGTAATCCTCTAACCGACATGCCTCGGAACTAAACTGGTGGGTTCCCACCTGTAACCCCAGTTGGAAGGGTGTCAGTACCATGCTATGGGTAAAGATCTGTTGTGAGTATACCCTCACTGACAGGGAGCTCTTCCGTTAATCCCTCCTAGTTGGTAACCTAAATAAGAGGTATATATATCCCTAAATACGTAGGGTGCATCTCAACATACGCGGGCTACATAGTTCTGGAACATAAGGATTGCTTCTAAGAATCATACCCTCCACTGAATAATAAGTGAGTCCCCATCCTTTGGTTCACTCGGTGCTGAATCCTACTCCCAACTGAATAGACACTGAATGGATTAACTAAACTGAACTGAACTGATTAACTAATGGTATCATTTAGCAGAGCTGAACTAAATTTACTGAGTTCCGTTGAATGGCGGTTAAAGAGATTTCTGATATTTCCAGAGTCACATGATTGACTGAGTTCTATGGATCGTACCTTGACTGAGAGTATAATGAAAACACTACATGGATCTTGGCATACAGCTAAATTGTCGGGTATAGGTACACCCAGGACTTGATGGAAAGAAACTAATATAGCATGACTTACATAAACATATGACTAACAACACAATTCATAATTCATATATTAAAGCACTTCATCAAACAAGTGATATATATAAACTTGTATAAACATGTGGATTTCATAATATCATGCTAGTTTGGCACTTTTCCTTCATATTGGCATTTAATCTAACACATGATAGGCATAATATATGCAGACACCATAATACAACAATTGCACATCATGATTCAATATCTAATTTCATCATCCTAGGGTTTAATCATAGGTTCACATGAATATACAACTATAAAAATCAATTCCACATAACATTAATCACCCAACATAGATTTGAATTCAATTGATCATTCTACGCATAAACAAAATAAAACCAACATGAAATTCCTAAAGAAAATCTAAAATTATAAAAGAGATTCTTGGGCTTCATAGACGAAAAGAGTCCATGAATGAATATTATGCATACCTTATTTAATGATTTTGTGAAGATTGATGGTGAAACCATCTTGAATTTGAATCCCCAATAGAAACCATAGCTTGGTCTTGAGAGAAACTTGAGAGAAACTAGTATATTTTGGGTGAAGAATGACTAAATCACGTGTTATTTGGTATATATAGGGATCGAAAATTTACCCTTTTAACCCTAGATACGTCTTTAATTTATGACAAAATTTCCCGATTTTCATCCATGGCGCGACGCGCCACTATCGTGCCAAGTCATTGGAAAGTAACAAATGCGAAATTGCACGGTGGCGCGACGTGAAGCTATTGCGTTGCCACCTTTTCTGCGACCTAGAAGTTTTGCACGATGCGCCACTATCACGGATAAACACTGGAAATTGACAATTGCCATTTAAGCTATCTCTGCGACGCACTGAAGGCTCAGGTGATACACTGTCTAACTAAAAAGGCTCTAATTCTTCACTAGAGTGTCGGATTTGGTATTTTGTATCGATGGAAAGCTTATTAGATTCCCCATAAGATAAAAGGTGGAAATATAACATGTAAAAAAGTGGATTCATCTTTAGAATAAACATTCTAACATTCTTGGGAAACTTTTCAAGCTAGGAAAAGTACGGGCTATTACAATATCTCCTACTTGAGAACATTCACCATCGAATGAGACTGAGTGAGAGGGAAAGAATACAAAATGACGTACATACTGAACATGACTGATTGGAACATGATTTCATGACTGACATGACTGATAGCTGAATATAACATACTAAACATGCATATCTGATGCATGACTAATAAGCTAAATTTATGCATATCTGATGCATGACTGATAATTCACTTATGAGTACATGACTGAATATTCCGATGAACTAAATTTCCCACAGGGAGAATGCATGTCTAATGCATAATTATATTCCTGAACTGATATATAAATACATGGCTAAATATGCAAGGGTACTTAGAACCAAGTTTGTGATTAACGATAAACATGAAATTGAGTAATACTAAGGAGAAATGTTATCTTCACTAGAAATGCTAATGAACCCGAGATCGTTTTACTAAATATGTATAAGTGGAAACATAAGAAATTAACTGAGTCTAGTCTGATACGTGACATATGAAATGAACATCATAAAATCAACTGCACCTCTAATACCTGGCCTACACCTGAGGTTGGGACTTTGAGGGTTAACTTATGAGTACCCTTGAGTCTAAATTGGATTCTTTATGCAAAGAAACTTAGTGTATGGCATGAGAACATTGAGGAATTATGGGGTATCACCCCCTTGGGAAAGTGGGTCCCTCAAAGAATACTGGCTTTGCGGAGATATTAAAGATTGAAGCGATGCACAAGGCACATAGAAGCTGAGTCGTGACTGATTAGCTGAGATCTGAAATTGAGGCATGATACATGAATTGGGCTGAGCTAGCCTTTATCTAGTTGTTTTATCTTAGAATTGTTACATTCATGAGGCTTAAGTTAGTATATCTAGATGGAAGGGATGGAAACCCAAACTATGAGAACTTGTCCGTCTGACTGATAGACTGACTTTCTATTTTTATGGACTAACTTATGCTAAAAACTTATGCTCAGTTGGAGCATTTCTATGACACTCTTTATCTAGATTTCTAATGACTATAAGGTGCTAGGAAATCTTGGCCTTGTCTAAACAAGACAGCTGAATAAGAAAATCATCACGTGGCTAAAGTTTGGTAAGATGAGTTAGGGCCTACGAACATAATTTAAGATCAAATGACTAAGTCTCTTGCACTACAACTGAGGCTACTAAAAAGATTCACATGGGTCCTGAACACGAGTACATAAATACACTAACTTATCTAATTAACTGGATAGTTGATAGCTTAATACTGGACGTGTAAGATTGAACTGTACTTAGTCTTTAATAACTTGACTACAACTATAGAGCGTCATTAGAGGATATAAGGACTGACTGGTTGCCATGAGATACTGAGCATGAACTGAGGTTAATTGTATTATTTTAGAATACAACACCAAGAGTACAATATGTTTCTAGAACAGTCTTGTAAACTAAGGTATGGAAGGCTGACAACTGAGTAGCTGATAATTGTACGCTATGGTCAAGTAAACCCAAAATTGAACTGAGTTAACAACCTGATTACAAACTACGACTTGGACTAAGATTATAGATAAGATGGTAATTGAGACCGTAATAGTAACTAAGACTGTAACTTTGACTGAATACTAGTTTCTGATAACTAAGGTTTATACTGATACTAAAGTGCTTAATTTTGAGATTGAACACTGATTTTACAATGAGAGCTCACTGAAGGGTTAAATCAAGAGGATATGAAGCATGAATGGACACTAACTGAACTTGACACTTGGCTGAAGAGTGAGGAATAGAATATAAATATCATGGATTCACCAAGAGGTCTAAACTGAGGATATGTGTAACATAGTTTGAATTTAACTGATCAGCAGAAGCGTAGAATGAGCCATGAAAGCTGAGTATAATGTAAAACATGATATGTGTACATGAGTCATGAACTATATGACCTAAGTTTAGAGTTTTCTGCATTTATGGGACATGATTTGTATTACTGAGAGGAATAGAATGAATTCCTTATATTGGTAACTAAAATTATACATGGTTCTTTAGGAAGCATATGAATATAAGTTGTGTTCATGGAACTGAGATATGAAGCATGCGTAGGCATCATGTTAATTGAACTACCAAACTTTACTTTGAGATAAGGATGGGTCGGGAATCATCTTCGCTTACTACTTTTCTATATGTACTGGAATTACTACAGGATCTGAGAGCCAACTCAGTCACTTGATCTATCATCTCCACCTTAGCTTTAAGACATCATCATAAATATGTAAGCACTTTACTAAACTCTGAACTAAACTGCAATCATTGTTACCTACTAATACTCTGTTCGACATATGCTTACCTTACTAAACACATTATCTGCTTCTATTTATACATAGAATACTAATACCACATCACCTCAATCACATCCACACCTTCATACTTACTACAAAATTAATAACTTAAGTGCTAGCTTTTACTGTTCAAGCCTAATGATTTACTTTGGTACATCGATCCCCATGAATACATAATCTGTTCAACCTGGATAATGTTATCCCAACTCTACTACTGCTAAACTTCTAAGTTCATGCTTCTAACTCTAGGTCATATGCTATTATAGGATTCTAAGAAGGGATCTAATGACATATGAGTTCTCATGATCAAAAATAAGAGTTGTACAACTTTGGAGTATAACTGAACTGATGGGATACTTTTGAGCTTATGGGCAATCTCGTACTAATTGTCTACAAGGTCTGTCTGAGAAAGCCCTATCTCTAGGACATTGAGCTTCATCGTTTCTATTACCTTGAAAGTAAGGTGAAGTTGGCATAAGTGAAGCATGGGGATAATATACATGATTTTCTTAGAGAACCTTTCTATAGCACGACCTGAGAAATAAAAAAGGGCAAACTAATCCTAAAACATCTCATAGCCTCCTGTACATAAGTGTGGTACCCAACACACCCATGCACAAGACTCTACTAGATGCGGCTTTTCAGACTTCCTATGACACTGTTGAACATTAGTCTCTGATACCAAGTTTGTAATGCCCCAAATCTGGTACCCGAAATGCTACACGGTGCTCATGACCCCGAAGGACCACAAGCTAACCCATGACTGATATTTGTACCTATATACTATAGAACTGAATGGCCATAATGTTTAAAACTAAATGAACATCTGATAAATAATGTATGAAAATGGTATAACAATACCAAAGCAAAACTAAAATAACTGTCTAACATACTATAGTCTGAAAGCCTCTAAACTGTCTTAATAAGGAGCTGATGAGACATGTCCCCAAGTAAGTCTGACTATTAAAATAAACTAAAAACAGAATTAGTAATGAAATCATCATGTCCTTGATGGATGAGGACTCACTGCTTACTCTAACCACTGAACTGGGATGCTACTAGTTCTCTGGAGCTCGTGCTTTTAAACCTATGATATAAGACACCATAGAGCAAATGCATCATTACTTTGAATATACTGGTATATAAGTGAGGTAAGCTGAATGCAATAGGTTTATATGCATGAACAATACTAACTGACTGACAAACATGAACATGAGAATACATGAATGCATACGTAACTGTAACTGAGATTGTGTTAGGACTGGATACTGAGTTCTGACTACTAAGTTTTACTAGTGACAAGGAATTACTGACATTTGAGGGACTGATACTGTGTTACTAATATATGAATAATTGTGTCTGACAGTTCTAATTATGAAGAACTGGTCTGGTTGACTGTATCTGATATTTCTAAAGATGAATACTGATGACATGAGTTTTGATAAGTGATATAACTGATAACATGAATGACTGTATCTAACAGTCCTGACTCTGATGGAACTATCCAAGTTCTATTCTATATCTTAGTTGAATATATCTGACAGTCCTAAAGATGAACACTGATGATATGAGTTTTGATAACTGATATAACTGATAACATGAATGACTATATCTGATAGTCCTAAATCTGATGGAACTATTTAAGTTCCATTCTTTATGTAAGTTGACTATATTTGATAATCCTAAAATCAGAAGAACTATCTGAGTTCTTTTACTGAGGCTCATACTAAGTCTAAGACTGTAACTATGGGAGGTAATCATATAACCGACATGCCCAAAAATAGAACTAGTGGGGTCCAATCTATAACTCCAGTTAGAAGGGTGTCAGTACCATGCCACATATAAATACTTGTTGTGAGTATACCCTTGCTGACAGGGAGCTCTTCTATAAACCCCTTCTTGTAGGTAACCCAAATGAGATGTGTATATATTCCTAAACATGAACGGTGCATCTCAACCTGTGTTAGCTACATAGTTCTGGAACACAAGGATTGCTTCTAAGGATCACACCCTCCACTGAATAATAGGTGAGTCCTAATCCTTGCATTCATTTGGTGTTGAATCCTACTCATAAATGAATAGACACTGAACGGATTAACTATACTAAACTGATTTTACTAAATAGAACTGATTAACTATGGTATGGTTTAGCGGTGCTGAACTGCATTTATTGAGTTCCGTTGACTGATGACATGCTACTGAGATCTAAGGACTGACTGAGTGTACTGAAGTTACTGAGACTTACTGGGGATAGTGAGATTACGGAGATTACTGTACTATAGAGATTACTAAGATTTCTAAGATCTCTTGAGTCACATGACTGACTAAACTCTATGGATCGTTGCTTGACTGATGTATCATGAAAACAATATATGGCTCTGGGTACACAGCTAAATTGTCGGGTATATGTACCCCCAGGACTCGATTGAAAGAAACTGAAATAGGATGACTTACGTTAACACATAACCACAATTCATAATTCATATATTGAAGAACTTCATCAAATAGGTGATATACATAAACTTGTACAAACATGGGGATTTCATAATATCATGCTAGTTGGGCACTTTTCCTTAATATCGGCATTTAATCAAACACATGATAGGCATAATATATGTTTACACCATTATACAACAATTACACATCATGATTCAACATCTAATTTCATCATCCTAGGGTTTAATCATAGCTTCACATGAATATACATCTATACAAATCAATTCCACATAACATTAATCACCCAACATGGATTTGAATTCAATTGAGCATTCTCAACATAAAAAAACCCAACATGAAGTTCATAAAGAAAATATAAAATCTTAACTTTAGAAAAGAGATTCAGGGGCTTCATGGATGAAAAGAGTCCATGAATAAACACTATGCATACCTTAGTTCATGAGTTTGTGAATATTAATGGTGAAACCTTCTTGAATATGAATCCCCAATAGAAACCCTAGCTAGTTCTTAAGAGAAACTTGAGAGAAACTAGTATATTTTGGGTGAAGAATGACTAAATCATGTGTTATTGGGTATATAGGGGTGGGAAATTGACCCTTTTAACCTTGGACACATCTTTAATTTCTGAGAATTTTTTTTTATTTTCATCCTTGGCACGACACACCACTATCACGCCAAGTCACTGGAAAGTGACAAATGGGAAATTGGATGAACACGCGACTCAGTGATATTGCATTGCCACCTTTTCTGCGACCTAGATGTTTGGCGTGACATGCCACTATCACAGAGAAACAATGGAAATTGACAATTTCCATTTGAGCTATCTCCACGAAGCACTGAAGGCTCAGGTGATACACATTCACACTAAAAAGGCTCTAACTCTTCACGCGGTGTTGAATTTGGGAGAATTTGGTATCGATGAAAGGCTTATTCGATTCCCCACATGATAAAAAGTGTAAATCTTAAAAATACCTCGTTTGCAAAAGTGGATTCATCTTTCAAAGAAAGTTTTTAACTTTCATGGGAAATATTTCAAGCAAAAGTAATGGGTATTAAAGAATCTAAGGTATGAATCCTTTAAATTTTGATGTTAAATTCTTGATATTTAGACCAAAAACCCCAAATGCCACAAAGCTTGATATTAGCCCCAAATATGCTTGTTTTGCACAAATTTCTTTAGGGGTTTAACTCCCTAATGGTACTTGAACAATGTGTTTTTCTCGAAAACTCATTTTCTATATATGGGACCCACATAGGGGTTTTTGGTGTCATTTTGGACGCAAGGCAAAATGGTCAAATATAGGTATTTTTAGTCTCATAATAATGCATAGATTACATTATTAGATTGGCTTATGGAAGAAGCTCCGAGAAAAGAGAATGAAAAGATTGTTCGTTATGAGATATTTTGACTTAAGATTGGTTAGGCTTACTTTTGTTAGATTGAGATTTATCGTAATATGAATTGTGATATCTTGATAATATTGGGTGGGGTTTTAAGTGTTGAAATGGTAGATGATAATGCTTGGGACTAGATGAATCACTAAAGTCTTTGAACTTGTAAAGTGTGAAGCTTGACCTATAGCTTAGAACCTTGGTTAGTTTGACTTGTAATTCATGAATAACATGAGAATACTCTAGTTCTCTAGTAGATAAGAGTGACACTGTTCACTCACCCTAAAAGTATGTTAACTTAGATATACTTAGTTGTGGAATGGACTTAGTTCTTGGGATGACTTAGGAGAATCTTAGAAGAAGTATTGTCTTATAGAACTAGTGTGGAATGGTAAGCCCTTAAGGCCTGATGTAGATAATTTATTCTAAATATGGGTAGAAGTGAGACTTGTTAAAGAGAGAATTGGGTATTTTTAGAAGCTGAACGTGACCCGCCTAAAGCTTAAACTATGTGACTTCTTCAATGACCTAGATACTTAATGAACTCATAGATTATGCTTTTGGTGATATAATGGCTAAACTCTTTAAATGGTCTAAACATGTTGTCAATGTTGGGATAATATGTATACTTCATTGGTTATCTTGCTATTATGATATAGATAGCATTGGAAAGTCTTGTAATTTGAATAAATGGGTATGTTGTCACTTAAATTATTGGCTAATTTACTATGTAAGCCTTGAATTATGTGACAATTTTTGTCATGATTCAAGCTCTATAACTAAGTTAATATTGTGTAAAAGAATCACTTGCGCTAGTAATGTGAACCATCTGGGTAATAGAAAAATTCTAGGAGGTACACCCATGACTTATAATTTTATTATAATAATCATGCTAAAGCCTAGAAATATGGTTATTGCTCATATCATTTTGATATACATGTCCATGCGTTTACTCATACACAGTGGTGATGATTCACTGTTAAACACCTTGATATGCATTTTCTTACCTCTCTTTCACTCTATTGATTGTAGCTTGTACTTGTTCTTACTTTGGCTATATGTATGTAATTGTTGTTTTCATGATGATTATTGATAATATGATAATGTGTCACGACCCGAACCAGGGCCTGGCCGTGATGAGCATTTAGAACCATTAAGTCCCAAAACACCCTATTCAAAAAATTGTCATAATTATGAAAAGAGACAATAACGGGGAGATAAGGTTCCCTCAACATCAATTATCCTCTGAACAACTGTCAGCGCAAATCTTTAACAAATGACTGAAACAATGTCTATCTGAAAACTGGGACAAGGCCCTTAGTTGACCCTAAAACTAAATATAAGATAAAAGAACTGCAGGACATAAGACCTTCCGAAACATAGAAGGCTCACCACTTGTCTCTACAGCTTTGTCTGAAAGTTCTACTGATTCTCTTGACCCCTAGACTGGGCCTCTGAACCCGAGAGGTTGAAGAGGGGAGGGGGTCAGCACAAAAGTACTGGCACGCAGAGATATCAAAACAAAACATAATATTTTTACAAAGTATAGTTGAGATCCATTATAAAGTAATTTCATATCAAATGTTTGAAAGCACATGGGTGTAATGCAATAGTTTTTCTCAACAATAATGAAATTCAACTGAGCTAGGTGGAATACCCTACATAATTTACACCAATTGTCAAACCTCGGTTGCCTCCGAGATTACAGTATAAGTGAGGGAGAGACACTCAAGACCATGCAGCATGGTGTCTCGACCCAATGGTAGTGCCCAAGATCACTTGGCTCGGCCTCCTACCTATAGTCCCAATTTGTGAATGACATGAAGTCAAGCACATAAGATAGCTTAGCCTAGTTACAATATTCAGTGTTGAAAAACACGTTATTCTAGTGATGAGCCCTTGTGTCTCAAACGCCTTCTTCGGGCTTCAACCTTTCTCATGTAAAATCAATGCATTTAAACATTATCTTATTCAATCATTTATCGTATTCTGTAGGGTATCATCATACCCAACTTGCAAGTCATCAATATCACATCCACATATGCATAATCATGTAAAAACCAAGGTGCTTCATCATTTACAAGTGGTGAACAATATTTATTTCAAATTGATGCTCTCTTTTGTTGATCTCATGGGAATTTGAAAATAATTTATCATTCATATTTATCAAACTTCCATGGAAATTCTCAAATCACATATGCATGGTTTCAACCATTGAAGTATATAGGCAAACAATTCCCATAACATAAAGAAAAGGACTTAGAAATCGTATTAATAGCAAGATATTAGCATTTGATTGAAAACCCCATTTAAAAGTATGCCTGTTCATAAAAACTACACCCATGAGATTTTTGGATAACCCCACGTACCTCTATTTCCAAGGATAATAGGTGTTTCTTGAAGCTTGCGGATTGTTGATTCCAAATATGTAATTATCTTTGAAAACCTACGGTCAAATCTTAAACTATTTTGGTTTTTTATGTTGAAACCCTAGAGAGAGTTATTGAACACTTTCAATGAAAGAATATGTATTTTGGGGTCCTTGGAACTAAATCTCATGTTTTAGGGCTAAGTAAGGGTTGAAAAGGACCACATTGCCCTTAACACGGAGTGTTTAAATCACCAGAATTCCTTACATAGGTGCCGCCCATACCATTGCCTATGTTCACATAGGCGCCGCCTAGGCTATCTCCTATGTTTGCATAGGCACCGCCTAGGCTATCTCCTATGTTTACATAGGCGCCGCCTAGGCTATTGCCTATGCTTTCCAATAGCCATGGGTGATTGGTTAGGCGACGCTTATCAGTTTGAAGGGTCATAACTTCTTGCTCAGATGTTGAATTTTAGCCAAATTGGTATCGTTGGAAAGCTAACTCGAATACCTACCATTTGACACATAGTAGGCTTTCTAATTCAACATACACAGAGAGTTATGGTCAATGAAAGCTGAAACACTTTACAACATCTAGCAAAACTTAGTCGATCGAAATAGTTTCAACTCGTCCTTGAGTTGAAGGACCTCTATGGTCTAAATTCAAGCTTGAGCGGATTCACATGATACACAATAATTAACATGTAATATTGGCATAGGATTTTATGGCTTCGAGATTAGCAATGCATCAATATCATGTTCTATATTGTAGCCCAAATTATGGGGCGTTACATTATCCCCCCCTTAGGATCATTCGTCCCCGAATGATGATGTGGGACACAGACAGACATGATTTCAAGAATAATAAAGGACTAGGAAACATAAGATATGAATAGTACCTTCTGTCTCCTCCTTTGTCAAAGCAAACAAATTAGGATATTTAATTCTCATGAAATCTTCTGACTCCCAAGTTGCTTCTTCAACTTTCTAATTCCTCCACAGTACCTTTACTGAGGCCTCTCAGCTTTCGAACTTGGCGATCTAGAATTTCAACGGGCTCTTCTTAGTAAGAAAAGGAGACACTCACTTTGATACTTTCTATTGGAAGTACCATAGAATGATTTCTAATGCGTTTCTTCAACATGAATACATGGAATACCAGATGAACGGAACCCAAACTTGCAAGAAATTCTAACTCATACGCAACTATACCAATCTTTTCAAAATATGATATGGCACTACTTAACGAGGGCTCAATTTACCCCTTTTTCCAAACCGCATAACTCCTTTCATGGGAGAAACCTTGAGAAACAGCCAATCACCAATTTTAAACTCTAGTTCTCTTCTCCATACATCGGCATAGAACTTCTGACGGCTCTGAGTTGTCTTGAGTCGTTCTCTAATGATTTTTACGTTCTCCATCGCCTGATGAACAAGATCAGGCCCATACAACTGAGTCTCACCCACTTCATACCATCCTATCAGAGACCTACATCTCTTCTCATACGAAGCCTCAAAAGGAGCCATCTTGATGCTGGCATAGTAGCTATTATTGCAAGCGAATTTAACCAGTGGCAGGTGATCTACCTAACTACCTTTAAAATTAATAACGCATGCCCTCAACATATCTTCAAGGATCTGAATGGTAAGCTCAGCTTGCCCATCTGTTTGAGGGTGGAAAGTTGTGCTCAAATTCACTTATGTACCTAAACCCTTCTGAAAGAATCTCCAAAACTGATATGAAAACTGCGTACCTCTATCGGATATAATGGACACTGGTGCCCCATGCAATCGAACTATCTCCTCAATGTAAATCATAGCATAAAACTCTCCCGAATAATATTCCTCACGGGCAAAAAGTGGGCCGACTTGGTCAACCGATCTACAATCACCCATATAGAATCATACTGGTTTCGAAATCTCGGAAGTCCTATAATGAAGTCCATATTTATCATTTCCCACTTCCATAAAGGCAGGGCTATCTCTTGGGAAGTACCACCCGTCCTCATATGTTCTACCTTCACTTGCTGACAGTTCAAACACTTGGACACAAAATCAGCTACACCACGTTTCATGTTATTCCACCAATACAAGGTTTTCAGATCATTGTACATCTTAGTAGAGCCTGGGTGAATGACATACCTCAAAGTGTGTGCATCATTAAGGATTCTTTCCCATATCCCATCGGCATTCGGAATGCACAACCTACCCTGGAATCTCAGAATACCATCGCCACCAATTTCAAACAACATAACCTTTTTTTGACCCAAATCTTTCTTGATTTGCATCAAGATAGGATCTTTAACCTGCTTCTCCTTAACTTCATCACAAAGAGATGACTTAGCTAACTAATGAACAATCACCCCTCCATCTTCGGAATCTAAGAGTCGCACTTCCAAATTTGCAAGGCGGTAAATATACTTCACCATCTCTTTTTTTCCTTCTTCTACATGAGAAAGGCTGCCCATAGACAAACTGTTGAGGGCGTTGGCTACAATATTTGCCTTGCTCGGATGGTAATATAGACTCATATCGTAGTCTTTCAAAATCTCCATCCAACGCCTCTGCCTGAGGTTCAATTCTTTCTGTGAGAAAACATACTGTAAACTCTTATGGTCAGTATAAATATCAACATGCACTCCATAGAGATAGTGCCTCCAGATTCTAAGTGCAAACACTACAGCTACTAACTCCAAGTCATGAGTGGGGTAGTTGTGCTCATGCACCTTTAACTGCCTAGAGGCATAAGCTATCACCTTACCACGCTGCATCAATACACAACCAAGTCCCATATGGGTCGCATTAAAATAAACCATAAAATTATCTACACTCTCGGGAAGGGTCAAAACAGGAGCAGTAGCTAGCTTGTCCTTCAATTTCTCAAAACTATTTTCACACTAGTTAGACAACACAAACTTTATCTTTTTCTGAGTCAGTTTAGTAAGCGGTGTAGATATGGATGAAAACTCTCTACGAACCTTCTGTAATACCCCGCCAAACCCAAAAAGCTCCAAATATTGGTTGGAGTCATGGGCCTGGGCCATTTTCTCAATGCTTCAACTTTTTGGGGATCCACTCTTATCCCGTCACTGGACACAATATGCCCTAGGAAGGCAATAGCGTCTAACCAAAATTCACACTTAGAAAATTTGGCATATATTCAGAGGTGATTGGCATGATCCTCTTTACTCTTAGAATAGATCAGAATATCATCAATAAATACAATGATGAACAAGTTAAGAAACTGACGGAACACTCTATTCATAACATCTATGAAGGATGTAGGGGCATTAGTCAACCAAAAGGACATGACTAGAAATTTGTAGTGACCATATCGGGTTTGGAAGGCTGTCTTGGGTATGTCTAACTCCCTAACTTTCAACTGGTGATAACCTGAACGAAGGTCTATTTTTGAAAAGCACTTGGCACCCTGAAGTTGGTCAAAAAGGTCGCCAATCCTAGGAAGAGGATATTTATTTTTAATTGTGACCTTATTCAGCTGACGGTAGTCTATGCACATCCAAAGGGACCCATCGTTCATTTGCACGAAGAGCACAGGTGCACCCCATAGGGTAACACTAGGATGAATAAAACATATGTCTAGGAGGTATGCAACCTGTTCCTTCAACTTCTTTAGTTATGGGGGAGCCATTCTATATGGTGGAATAGAAATAGGACGAGTGTCTGGCAACACATCAATGCCAAAATTTATCTCCCTATCAGGGGGTATCCCTCGGAGATCTTCGAGAAAGACTTCTGGGAATTCATTCACTACAGGGACTAACTGCAGAGAAAGGTTTCCAACTTTTGAATCTTTTACTCAGATTATATGATACATACAGCCTTTGGAGATAAGCTTTTGGGCTCTAAGATAAGAGATAAGTGACCTCTAAGTTCCATGGAACTCCCTGTCCATACAACTGGTGTCTCATTCAAAAAATAAAAAGTGACCTTTCGGGTTCTGCAATCAAGGGTGGCATAACACGAATGGAGCCAGTCCATCCCAAGGATGGCATCAAAGTCTATCATATCTAGTTCTATAAGGTCTGCCACAGTTTCCCTACTATGAATAGACACGACACAATTTCTATATACCTTTCTAGAAAGAACAGAATCACCTACAGAAGTAGAAAAAGAGAACGGTTCTATAATAACTTTGGGCTCAAACCCAAAACCAATAGCCACATAAGGGGTCACATAAGATAAAGTAGACCCGGGATCAAGCAATACATAAACATCACGAGAAAAGATTCATAACATACCAGTGAAAACATCTGGTGAAGATTCCACCTCCTAGAGGTTAGTCAAAGAATATAACTGGTTGCGATCGCTTCCGACAGCTGAAGGGGCACCCTAAGGAAAAGGAGCTATGGAGGCAGCTTGGGACTTACCCCCCCTCCTCCCCCCATATTTACTCCAGCAGATGGACAATCTCTTTGAATGTCACCCACCCTTCCATAAGTATAGCAGATTCTCCCCTAAAACCAGCACTTCCCTAGATGATTCCTTCCTCAAACCTCACACCATGGATGAGTACATTACTGCTGGGCCACACTGCCCTGAGACTGTGTATCTAGAGCTTTGGACCCATGAGGAGTATAAAACTTCTAAGTTTGTCTATCTGTCGGTGGTCTGGGTGCTGGGGCGCTGGCTGCTGACTGTGCATTATTTCTAAACTTCTTCTTCTTTGATGAATTATTACCCCAGTTACCACTCTACAGCTGACTTTGATGCTAGTCAGCAGATCTAGCTCACTTAGCCTGTCAGTTTTTATCCAGCAATCTTTTTCTTCTTCTCTTCCACTTGATGCATATTAATGGTCAGTCGAGCAAAGTATAACTCCTTATTCAACATAGCCCCCTATAACTCAAGTACCAGGTCATCAGCAAGGCTAGATGCAAATTTCCTCATATGGGCCCTGATAGTACTAGTCAACTGTGGTGCATAATGGGCTAGTTTATTAAACTTCAAAGTCTGCTCCTGGACACTCATACTGCCCTGCTTCCAATTCATAAACTCTTTTGCTTTGGCCTTCCTCAACTCCAGAGGAAAGAATCGATTAAGGAAAGCTTCCACAAATTTGCCCCAAACTCTGGGCTCAGCACTTTCATGTTTTACATCTTTCCAGTAGGCATACCACTGACTCGTGATGTCCTTGAGCTGATAAGTTGCTAACTCCACCCCTTCAACCTCATCCACATGCATCACCTTAAATATATTTTCCATCTTATCCATGAACACCTGTGGATCTTCCTCTACCTTGGTGCCAGTAAACTTAGGTGGGTTCATCTTCATGAAATATCCGACTCTAGTATCCTTAGATGTAACAGATACAGACCCAACATCTTCCATTATTAAGCTTGGTTAGCTACCAACTATGTCAACATATGAATAGACCATCAGAATTCTATATTTGAAATATCTTCTTAAGCAATTAGGGGACGGTTGGAATTAGTTCATGAATCCCGAAGTGGACTTGTTAGAACTGGAGGGACTCCCAGAGTAGGGACAAATTCTGGAGTGTAAGCCCTATTACGGGTCCACATCCCATGGGTGGGACGAACCTCATCTGCCTGAGCATTCTGATGGACAATACGACGTGGAGGCATAACTTTGTTTTCTGAAACACAAGTGATCATTTATTAGGGAACAATTCAGACTCTGAAGCACGAACTAAATCACAAAGAAGGGAAATATTTCCTAAACGTCTAGCAGCCTCCTACTTATAAGTGTGGCATGCTACAAACCCATAAACAAGACTCTACCCGTCGTAATTTCGTAGATACCCTGGGACCATGAATAGTGATTTGGTACAAAGTTTGTCATGACCCAAACTAGGGCCTGGCCGTGATGAGCATTTTAAACCATTGAGGCCCGAAACACCCCTATCTGTCTGGTAATCATGCATCTAATTCATATTATTAAAGAAATGTTAAAAAAACACAATAATTTAGAAACATGGTCGTAATTATAAAAAGAGAGAATAACGAGGAGATAAGGTCCCATCAACATCAATTATCCTCTGAACAACTTTCTACAAAAATCTCTAACAAATGACTGAAATAAATTCTATCGGAAAACTAGAACAAGGCCCCCAATAGACCCTAAAACTTAATATAAGATAGAAGGACTGCAGGACATAAGACCTTCCGAAACATAGAAGGCTCACCACTTATCTCTATAGCTCTGTCTGAAAGTTCTACTGATTCTCTTGACCCCTAGACTAGGCCTCTAAACCTGAGAGGTTGGAGAGGGGAGGGGGTCATTACAAAACAAAACATAATATTTTTACAAAGTATAGTATAGAGCCATTATAAAGCAATTTCGTATCAAATCATTTGAAAGCACATGGGTGTAATGCAATAATTTTTCTTAATAATAATGAAATGCAACTGAGCTAGGTGGAATACCCTACATAATTTACACCAACTATCAAACCTCCGGTGCCACCGAGATTAGAGTATAAGTGAAGGAGAGACACTCAAGACCATACAGCATGGTGTCTTGACCCAATGGTAGTGCCCAAGATCACTTGGCTTGGGCTCCTACCTATAGTCCCAATTTGGGAATGACATGAAGTCAAGTACATGATTGCTTAGCCTGGTACCAATATTCTGTGTCGGCAAACACTTTATTCCAGCGATGAGCCCTTGTGTCTCAAATGCCTTCTTCGGGCATCTACCTTTCTCATGTAAAATCAAAGCATTAAAATTTTATCCTATTCAATCACATGTCGTATTCAATAGGGTATCATCATACCCGACTTTTAAGTCATAAATATCACATCCACATATGCATAATCATGTAAAAACCAAGGTGCTTCATCATTTACAAGTGGTGAACAATATTTTTTTCAAATTCACTCTCTCTTTTGTTGATCACAATATAATATGGAGTATCGAAACATTATCATAGGAATTTAAAAATAATTTATCATTCATATTTATCAAACTTCAATGGAAAGTCTCAAATCACATATGCATGGTTTCAACCATTGAAGTATATAGGCAAACAATTCCCATGACATAAAGAAAATAACTTAGAAATTGTATTGAAAGCAAGATATTAGCATTTGATTGAAAACCCCCATTTAAAAGCATGCATGTTCATATTAACTACACCCATGAAATTTTTGGATAACCCCACGTACCTCTATTTCCAAGGATAATAGGTGTTTCTTTAAGCTTGCGGATTGTTGACTCCAAATATGGAATTATCTTTGAAAACCTACAGTCAAATCTTCAACTATTTTGGTTTTTTATTTTGAAACCCTAGAGAGAGTTCTTGAATACTTTTGATAAAAAAATATGTATTTTGGGGTCCTTGAAACTAAATCTCGTGTTTTAGGGCTAAGTAAGGGTGGAAAAAGACTACTTTGTAGTCAACACGGAGTATTTAAATCACCAGAATTCCTTTCATAGGCGCCGCCCATCCCGTTGTCTATGTTCACATAGGCACCGCCTAGACTATTTCTTATGTTTGCATAGGGGCTGCCTAGGCTATCGCCTATGTTTACATAGGTGCCGGCTAGGCTATTGCCTATGTTTTCCAGTGGCCATGGGCTACTAGTTAGGCGACGCTTATCACTTTAAGGGCTATAACTTCTTGCTCAGGTGTTGGATTTTAGTCAAATAGGTATTTTTAGAAAGCTAACTCGAATACCTATCATTTGACACATAGTAGGCTTCCTAATTCAATACACACAGAGAGTTATGGTCAATGGAAGCTGACACACTTTACAACGTCAACTAAAACTTAGTCGATCAAAATAGTTTCAACTTGTCCTTGAGTTGAAGGACCTCTCTGGTCTAAATTCAAGCTTGAACAGATTCAGATGCTACATAATAATTAACATGCTGTATTGGCATAGGATTTTATGGCTTCGAGATTAGCAATGCATCGAAATCATGGTCTATATTATAGCCCGAATTGTGGGTCGTTACATAATGGCTGATGAATCCATAAGAGGTAAAAATGATATGATGATGCCCAATGAATTCAAAAGAGGTATTGATATTATTATGATGCCTGGTGAATTCGAAGGATATATTGATTATATGATGATGCCTGGTGAATCCAAAAGAGGTATTGATATTATAATGATGTCCAGTAAATTCGAAGGATATATTGATGATATGATTATTCTCGATAAATCCAGAAAAGGTATTGATGTTATGATAATGCACGGTGAATTTGGTGAATGAATTGATGTTCTGGTGATACTGTGTATGGTAAGTATATTTAAGAATACAGGTATATTTGTGGTTATTACATTGTATGATTAAATCATTGTGTGTATTTAGGACACTATGTTTTCCTTGGTAAGTTGTCTATAATTCTCTACCATTGATCACTAGTTAAGTGGTGTGGCTCATGTTAATACTAAATAGTGAATAGAATTAGAACATGCCGAATATTGAATTAAGACTAATTGGTAAGTCTAATAATGGGTAGAATTAAGGATTCACCAAGTGAATTTACTTGGCTTGAATAAATAGTTATGTTATGGAATTCGCCTATTAAAAAGGGTTATCTTGAAAACTAGTTGTCATTGTTAAGGGGTTATGTTACTTGATGGAATGAAGTGTAGAATACTAGTTGGTTGACCCTTGTTAGTTAGAATATAATAACTAGTTGTTATGGTTGTTAATTGGCTAATGATGGTAATAGACTTAGCTTTGTTGATCGTTAGTGATGTAGATGTTCAACATATAAGATCATTGGTGGGTTAATGAGAACTTACATAATTATGGTGCTAACTAGAAAATTGCATTGTTTAATAAATAGATAAGTGTGTTGTTGATATTTAGCTTCTCACTATGTGAGGACTAGTATACTTATGATAACCAAGAACTAGTTGTTTGGATAGTGGTTATGGTTTAGTGGTGCATTTTGTCTAGATATGGATGTTGCTATCTAATGAATCATAATTAGTCTTTACTCCATGAAGGAGGAGTATATGAGGAATTGGTTGGGTTGGGTTAATGAATGGTTATAGACCTTGTGATGGCTAGCAAACTAGTATCTTAGTAACAAATTGAGGCAAGTTAATATAGACTAGATAGAGTATATTAATGAGTTACAAATCTAAATAACTTTATAATTGTGTTATGATTGCATTGGTTCCATTTTGTTGATTTGCGGTAATTGATAATGATTGGGGATCTTAGTGAGAGATCATGACAGAAATATGGAAACCGCGGGGTAAAGTTAGTTGTGTACGTAGTTGTTTCTGAGATGTTGATGAATTGATCTTTTGGTGCCCTCTATGGTTGTATGGGACGGTATGACGAGTTTTTTTCCTTGTTCTCTTTTAGATGTACTTTCCTTTGGTATGGGACATCATTGTAAGTTCTTTTACTTTATGCTCTAATGATTGTATAGGTGTTGAACTTCTAATTTATGTGATGGTTATTCTATATATGTCGCTTTACTTTTCAAAATTGATTACTCATTTATAATGAAGATTATGGTGTGTTTTGATACAAGATATCGTGTTATTGTTCTCCTTGATTAGTTGTTTGTACTGTGATAATGAAAATGATTCAAGTTTATTTTGTACCTTGACTTATAGTTATTGTCTTACTTTATATCATCTTTATATAACAATTTAGCACTATTAGCCGATGATGCCTACTGCATACCCTTATTTTGGTACTTATACTACACTTCTATACATTTTTTGTGCAGACCCAAGTACTAGTTGCTGCCACTGATTTGAGATTGTTCTGTGTTGATCTTTAAAAGATAGGATGAGCTCTTGGAGTTTGAGTTGCCCATTTCCCCTCTATCTACAATTTTTCTTTTATATTCAAGATGTATGTATAAGCTTATTTAGACATTGGGTTGTAATTCCTATTGCCAAACTTAGATGCTCTTGTATTTCTACTACCAGGTCATAGAAATTCATATTCACATGTTTGTTGTGTTCTTTTATGTGGAACACTATTGCTTATATTATGTTTGTATATTTGGTCCACGAGAGAGGTTTCTACCAAGGTAACCCATTGCCTTAGCTCTGGGTTATGGTGTTGGCTTACCTACTGGTGGGTTTTAGTATGTTCCATCATGACTCGGAAATCAGATCGTGATAAATGTCCTGGACAAAGGCCAAGTCCCAAGTTACTTCCTTAGGTTTTAGCAGCAAAAGAATCACTTTTAAAGTAGTATTGTATAGAAGTAAAACTGTCGGTGCAACGATACATAATTTCATCCACCCTCACTATCTGCATTGTCTACCCAAATATTTATGCACAATAATATTTGGTGATGTTTTAGGTATTGTAGATGACCTATTACTTAAATTTTATAATGAATCTTACTCCTTAAGTTATAGTTGCCATGTTTGATGCCACAAACTTATTGGTTTGTTCTATGTTGGCGGGTTGTTGTTGTTATGGGATAGTGGTTGCGTAAGTGTTATCAAATTGAGTTAGAAATTGATGGGAGGTTGCATTAGTTTCACAACCATTGTGCATACTTAGATATGATATTCATCCTAAAAACTCTCCATTCCACCAATGACCGTTCGGGATGAATGATAGGTAAACTAGTATAATGTAACAAACTGAACTAACAATATGTGAGAAATGCCTCAAAAATAACTTATGAGAAATAATACGCTCAAAGTGGGCTGAGAAAAATTAAAGTGGAAAGGTAAAATGATGCCAAAAGAGGATCGGGCCAACAGATCTAAACAAATTTTGCTCGACTGTTGTCAACCAAGACAACGATCGGTTAATCATTGCAATGGTAGAAGACAATAGTAAACCTAAGAGATCTTTAAGAATCTTCTCTTTTATAATTCCCCTAGGTCGCCCCCTCCTTTAAGAAAACTCTAAAATCTCCATCTTCCCAACCATAAGATTTCAAAACTTAGGGTTCATAAGGGTGGTTTCAAGACATATTCGAAGGGAAGCAAACATAGGAATATGCTTAGCACACATAGGTTATCTCATCTCTCTCTGTAATAACAAGTTTTGTCTAAAAGGTAGTTCATGGTTTCACATGTAGTAGACCTAGGCTAGAAACACATAATTTTGATAGTAATGTTGAAAGATTTCATGTCTTAGGCCTTTCGGCGTGGTGTTTGGATGTATTAAATTGATAAAAAATTGGTTAGTCTTATATATTATCATGGATTATTATTTTACTCAGCTTCTTTTGTCTTGAGCCGAGGGTCTATCGGAAACAGCCTCTCTACTCCTTCGGGGGTAGTGGTATGGACTGCATATATTTTACCCTCCCTAGACCCAACTATGTGGGAATATACTGGATTTGTTGTTGTTGTTGTTGTTATTGTTATATTATTTTACTCAGCTGATGCGATACTTGTGGCATGAAAATTAGTGAAATATGGTAAGAATGATAGTTAGTCGATGATAACATAGAGGTCGGGAATAAAAAACTACAGTAATAACATAAAAGATATCCGAAAGAAAAACCCAGAAACAAACTAAAAATACTAAACATGAATTAAAATGATAGAGACTTTACAAGATCCACGTAACAACGAATTGGTCATAGATGAACCAAATGGCTTTACTTGAGAAATTAATAAAGTATGGATCATGACAACTTCATGAGTAACATTAGACAATAATTAGTAAGAGTACCAATCTCCTTCTAATAATACCAAGAGATAACAACTGATATATAAAAACAAAGTTATCTTAATACCTTAAACTATGAACTTCATAGTTGAAAGATAAGTCCTAAATTAGTCTACCACAAAGGTTAAAAAGAACTCTCAATGCATTAATATTCTTTAAGAATCTGATTTACGATAAAATAAAACACCCCTTTGTATAGAAGTAAAGAAAGGGTCGGTCAAAGATAACAATAAATAAAAATGATACTTCCTAAGTCCTAGAAGACTGCCACACATATTATCCTATAAAGTTGATGCTAAAAAAAATAACAATTAATGGCATAGAAACATGCCACATAAATTCCTAGGAAGTCAACATAGAATTAAACAACTATTAAATGTAGGTTCTAAAAAACATAGAATTAAACAACTATTAAATGTAGGTTCCAAAAACTAATTAAAAGAAGACTAATTATGGGTGATACATCTTTTCCATTTTGAGGTAAATTTGGTCCTCATTCTATCTCATCTTGGATTTTAATTTAGGCCCCCAAATAGATGTAAGATTTGGTCAAGTTATCTTCATTGGGTTAGAGATCTTCTTCTATTATAAGATATTTTTTAATATTTAAATGCAACCTATTAAAATAACTTGATATTCTCTATCATTTAATGATATGATGTTTCTATGGATGCTAACATTCTCCCCTACTTAAAAAAGATTTGTCCTTGAATCTTGGCATTAGTAATAACTATTCCTCCCTTGAGATTTGATCTTCGAGGGTTCCTTTCATTTTTCCTCACATAAAGAATAGTTTTCCTCAAAGCTTGAGAAATACCTAAAACTAATATGATAATAACAATCAGTACATGGTAAATAAATAAACTATGGAAAGCATTTAGTAAAAATCATACTAGGTAGTGACCATGAAACCACTTAACCAATTTAGTTATTTTATGCATAAACACCCATTTTGAATATCCATGCACTGCATCATTTAATAGAACAATGAAATCACCAACCTAAGGGCTAAAAATATAATTCATAAGCTCCTTAATTAATAAAAGATCATTACCTAGCTAAAAAGCATATGAATACCAAACAAACATACCATATCTGCTCTTGTTGCATAACTTAATCTCATAATTCAATATATCATGGTCAAGATATGGATCAAAAGTAATTTTCTTGAGAAGTATCTTGGATTGAGCCTGCAAAAATGGATCTTTATAATAAGACAAAGATTCTATAAAGTTAGCAACCTTTGAGCATTATTGTCACGACCTGAAGCGAGTCCATGGCCATTATGGGCATCCCAAACCATGATGACCCGAGCACCTTTTTTCTTTCTGGAAATCATGCACAACATTCAAATAGTATAAAGAAATGCAGAATTTTTAATAGACGGAAACATGGTTAATATTATAATTTAACTAAATAATCCAAAACGAAATTCATAAACCTCCAATAGTATCTAATATCAGTATGCAAAATCTCTAATACATCAAAGCTAACATCTTGTCTAAAATAGGGACAAGGCCCCCTGTCGGACCAAAACCAAAATGAAATAACAATGCTTTAAATATAGGCCTTCCAAAGTAAGGGAGGGTCACCAACTGCACACTTCTATCTGAAAAATCTACGACTTAGCGGGACCCCTGGACTGAGCCTCAAAACCTAAAATATAGTGGGTCAATATAGATGTATTAGTCCACAGGGTAATCCAAAAATAAAATACAAATTTTACACACTATAGGTTAGAGATTTTATATAAATAGTGTCGCAAAATAATTTGAAAGCACATGATCATAATAACATGAGTTTCCAAACACATTTTTTTCCTTTGTATCTCAATTTAATTTAGAATTATTGGGCTAGATGGTACATCCTACAAATTCATGCTCACATAGAAAACCAAATCTTGATTTTCTAATACGCTTGTAGTTCTAGTAAGGGGAGAACATGCAAAATCACAAAGCAGGGTGTCAAAATCCCCAATCAAGTCAATATGTCATGGTTGGGAAAAATATCATAAATAAGGGCTCCTAACCATAGTCCCAAATTAGAATGATATCATACTAGGTACACAAGATCACATAGCAGGATACCAAAGTCTCGTGTCGGCAAATCACAATTTCTAGCATAGAGTCCCCTGACTCGTGCTTTCTTCGGATGACCATCCAACTTGTATTAGTTTAGTATTAGATCATTAAAGGAAAAAATGTGTCATGATCATAATATTTTTTAGTTTTTTTCAAGGGCCACTTCTCAATGGGTATCGTCATACTCCCAAATTGCAAGTCCTTTATAGCCCACAATTTCATAGCCTTCTGCGCACCAATCATTTAACACATGCGTATTGATTATCAAAACCATAAAACTTAATAAAATCATCATTTGTTTACAAAAAACTAGTCTTCATCATTGGTTTAGCATAATTCTATTATTCCCAAACGGTTCTTAAACCATGCTCTTAATAGTATACAATCCAATACTATACAAGTACATAAATATCATCATGGATTTAAAGGACTCACAATTCATTTTTAAACCCATATTCAAGTTCAAAGAACATATATATAAGAAATCATAAATCAAGGTTATGCAAAGAAATTCCAAGACCATTAGGTACCTTTATCAAACTATGTTTTCAATACATGGTTTTAAAATAAATTTCCAAACTCACCACATATATATATACTTATAAAATTATAAACATTGTTAAAATTCATTGAAAACACATGCTCATGATATTAGAACAACCCCACTTACCATAAGTAGTTTAATTTTAAAATTGAAACTCTAATCTTAACCCTTTCCTTGAATTCTTGAACTTAGAAAAAACCCTAGTTTCATCTTATTATTTAGAGTGGAGACGATTTGATAAGATGTAAAACTAATAAATTTCAATTAATAACATTTATAATTTAATTTAATTTGTGTAAGAAGCTTCTGTGGAGGAAAATATCAAAATACCCCATTAAAAACACACCTTTATGCGATTCGACCTCAACTGATGGTTTGGTTGACGGACCGTCATTATGGTGATAGACAATCACTCCAACCATCAGTTTTTGTCTATAAAATGATCTTACTTCTTAAGTCTTGATAGGAAACTTGACGATCCATCACTGGCTTGGTAGTTTGTCAGTCTGGTCGTCGTACCTCAATAGACTGACACCTCTCAGTAAAACAGGCATAATTATTAACTTCATTATCGGATTAAGGAAAAACTAGTGAAGTTGGAAAGAAGACTCAAATACCTACAATTTGATAAATCATAGGCCCTCTAACTCATCAGATACTAGAGTTATTATCGATGTAAGTTGACCTAAGTTTAGACATTCACTAAAACATAATCGATAGAAAAGTTTTAACTCGTCTTAGAATTAAGGGACCTCTATGATCTCAATTCATGCTTAAATATGCCCCTAACATTTTAGATAAAATACATATGATAATGCTTTTACTTTATTATTAGACTTTTAATGGAACTATTGCATGGTATGGTTTGGTAATGGAACACTAAATGGCATAAATAGTTTAAATTATTTGGAATGGTTAAATGGTAAGGTATTTTTGTCATGGTTATGGTTAATTAAACATCCTTGTAGGGTACAAGGGAATCCCCCAAGTAAATATATTAGTGAACAACTTGTTGGCTACGTGGGATTCTCCCAAGCTAATATAATAATGAGATGCTTTTGGGGTATACGGGACTCCCCCAAGTTAATTTGATCATGTATCCTATGGGTATATTAGAATCATTTTACATAAAAAGGTTGGCTTAGGACATTGCTTGTAATCTATAGTCGGTATGATGATACCACTACTCATAGCCTTGGTTAAGAAATGGAATAATGGTTTCATTAGTTCCAAATAATTTTAATTAGGCAATAATGGTGTGGTGTGATAGCTAACTGTAAAGGAAGGAGTACAATGTAAGAACACTGACACTGGAAACTCATGTTTGCCTACATGAGGGGTGGTCATATTGATATTATATGATACTATATGGTATATGGGAATTCTCTGAGTACATTGTACAAATAAATCATTGAGAGAGAAAGGTACTTGGGAATCCTGTTCTCTTATGGTATCTCTGGTTCGTACGGCTACATGTTTTAGGGCCCGTTCTGGGGGTTACATGCACCCTAATAGCCCGTGGGTGGTTTGAGGATGCTTAAGCTACACATACCCAAGTTAATGGATTTAAATTCATGCTAAACCTGACTCTCTTTCCTGGCATGGTTATATATATATATATATAGATATAGATATACATATAGATGTATATATAAATATATATGTATATATATATGTATGTATGGTTTGTATACATATGGTTGGTTTACTTGATTTTACTGGATGACATTAATTTATCGTTATCCTGAGTTCATGCTAGCGTTCACCCACTAATCCATCTTCAAGCTATTATATCCCTGCGTGATGAAAATAAGTCATTCTACTTCTTATGCTTAGTAATCAGATTTGGGATCAGCTATTGGATTGAAGTGGTAAGCTTTCATATCCAAAAAGTCTCTATTGTATATCATGGATATCCTTACATACTTTGGTTTATTTATTGATATTGGTTTTTGATATAGTTGGGGGAATGTCCCAGCCAAATATAGTTTTTCTTTTAGTTAGAGGCTTTGAGTGACTATTATGGGTTTGAATGGGCAGGATCGGTATTGGTGCTAGCCTTAGTATTAGCATTGGTATTGGGGCTGATATCATTGGATTTAATATATAATCGTTCCATCCTCTTTTATTTTAGATTAGATAATTATATCAGAACTCATATGGTTATGGTTTTTTACTAAGGTTTGGTTTTGTCTTGGTTATCAATTAAGTGTCGGATGGTTGGGCTCGTATGGGTGGTAACAGTCATAGACCTTTCCCATAGCCTTAGATATAACAGTAATGATATCTTGTTATACATTTGAAATTTATTTGACCATGGTATGTGTATTAATAGGTTGTGTTGGGTAACGGGGGTGGTCCCTAGTCCTAGATGGACTTGGGATCCCCACATGACACTAGAATTGGAGACCCTTCTATTTCTCTTGAGAAGTGTTCATGAGTGTTAAATTTACCACTCATTGACACCCAAATTAGTGTACATTACTATGGTTAAATGGTCGTAATTAGACAAATTTGAAATTTGAATACACTAATTCCCTTGTCTTACTGGTATATAGGTAATTGGAATAAAATAAGTGAAGGAAGTTGAATGTGAACTAAAAGGTCTAAGTAGTGGAAAATCTAGAAAATCATGTGGCCCTCATGTACCACGATCAAAATGCATTGATTTGAAATCGCAGTCAAGCAACCAGAAGAACAGATAACCCTCTATTTTCACAAATGTGACTCAATAATAGAGAGTGCAATCGTGATGGAGTGAAAAATAGTCCAAGGGTAGATTCATAATTCAAAGAAGCTTAACCTAAATTTTCTAAAGGGTAAAACCCTTTTACTTTTGAGGCACCTCCTAGCTAGATTTCAATTTTTTTGTGGATAAAAAACCCTACTACTTTGGGAAAGACAATTGTAGATAATTTTCCAAGAGATTTTGGTTGTAAATTATATTAAAAGGTTTGTGAATTATTCTTCGTTGTTATTAATGGAACAATTTCATACTCACTTGGGTTTGTTTCCTGCCTCTAATCTCATGAGTAACAAAATATCTATCTTGGGGTTATGGTTGAATAGGGTGCAAATATGTGTGGGTCTTAATTGTTAGTGAAAATTCTTGGTTAATGATGTTGGGTATCTCTAATTCTTGACTGATAGATTTAAATTTATGGGTGAAAGCCCCAAGTTTCTAAAATCCCACATCATCCTTAAAAGAGGGATGTGGGTATTTTTTTAGATTCCATATTATCTTTGAAAGAGGAATATGGGTTACAAGTATTTTTGAAAAATAATTAGATATCTTATTCCTTTACATTGTCTGAGAATTAAGGATGAACGGTGAATTTGCTAATTATTGGGCATCTTCCTAGAAATAGAGTTGCCCAATTGAGGTTTTGGGTTTATTTGTTTTCCACACCCATGAGGCATTTGAAAGAATCCATGGGTGATATTTTTGGTGTTCATTTGAAATACTAACACAAAAAGACCTAACCTAGCCTAGCCATATATTCATTAAGTAGAATTTAAATGTGACCCTTATGTACCCATACACTATTTTCCCCTGGGAAAGCGTAATCCCAAGACTATTCTCCTACTACAATTTTACTTAATATTTTTCCAACTAAATTTTTAGTTCAAGTGAATTTTTTTTAAACAACATGTAAAATCATAACCTAAATTTTAATTTATGTTTTACTTTATAGTTACATTGCTGCTAAATACTTAGTAGCTTTCAACAAACATAGGATTAGAATACTAGTTACACTTCTCGTGGATTTGGCCATAACTCAAGTTGGGTTATTATATTGATAATGATCGTACAACACAAAAATTATGGTATAGGTGAGCATGAACAAAATAGCACCGTTGTCGGGGAGTGAAACTTAGTTTTTTCTTCTGTAGTGTTGATAGTAACTTTGGGTTTACCCGTAATGTTTGTATTTTATATTTTTTGTTGTTTTTGGTATATTTTAGGAGATTTCAATACTGTCCACGACACAATGAGTGATCATTCAAGAAATATGGGGATCTTTAATGGTCCCCACAATGATGAAGACCACCTTCATGATGTGGGGCATTTTAGTGCCATCCATATCCCACTAACTAATGGGAATGGTGTATTCCATGTCAAAAGTGTGATATTACACATGCTTCAAATAAAAGGTCTCTTTGGGGGTTAAGCTCCGAAAGACCTAAACTTGCACTTAAATAATTTTGTGGAAGTGTGTGCCCCATTTGACATTGCTCATATCTCACAAGAGTCAATAGAATTTGTGCCTCTTCCTATTCTCCCTAATGGATGAGGAGGCATTATGGTTGAGGAATCTTTCTATTGGGTCCATCGCTGTAACGCCCCTATTTTTGAAAACCAGAATGCTACACAATGCTCATGATCCCAAAGGACCACAAGCTAACCCTTTTTTGATATTTGTACCTGAGTACTGCATAATATACTAAAATAAATGCAGAAAACTAGTAAACACTTGCCATAAGGTTCAAATATCTAAAAATACTCTGTACTGAAAACTGAATACAAATACATTTGTCCGAAAAGCCTCTAAACTTGTCTAAACTGTGTAGTTTATGGGACATGCCCCCAGCTAACTCTGTATACTAAAAGAAACTGAGTCTAATGCCATAATAAAATAAGGATCATCCACAAATGAAGAGGAATCAGTGCTACGTCTACTCCTGCTGACTGAGTCTGGACTACTAAGGGTGCTCTAGATCTCATGCTTTGGAACCTATGGTATAAGACTACATAGCGCAAGAGAAAAGTATGTGTCAGTACTTTGAATGTACTGGTATGCAAGATGAGGTATGGCTAAATGCAAGGGCTTATGCATAAAAATAACTTAACTAAATAACATAAAAGTACTAAATGAGGACATATGTATGAATGCACAAACCAAAACTGGAATCTGAGTAACACTGAATATGAACTCAAAATACTGGTTTCTAAATATTGACTTACTAATGACTAAGTGTACTAGTACTGATGTCTTAGTTTACTAATACTAAGAGATAGAATAACTGAGTCTATTGAGATTGATATCTAATCTTACTGATACTGATACTAATTTATTATATCTGAGATCAAACCTCTATAACGGTGACCTCTGAGTCTACTGATAATGAATATTATTGTCTGAATCTGAGATCAAGCATATATAATGGGTAACCTTTGAGTCTACTGATAATGAATATAATTGTTAGAATCTGAGATCAAGCCTATATAACGGGTGATCTCTGAGATATAGTCAAGCCTAGTATAACTAGTGACTCCTCAGCTGAATTTTATTATTGAGACTAAATCTGAAACTGAGACTATGGGAGGCAGTCATCTAACTGACTTACCCCTTCTAGCTTCTTTGGGGTCCAACCTGTAGCCCCAGTTGGAAGGGTATCAGTATCGTGACATTGGTGAAGGCACTTCTCTCTAAACCCACGATGAAATGCCTAATATAATGGGTGACACATGGTTGGAGCCAAGCCTAATATAACTGGTTACTCTGGGGAGGTAGTCAATCCTAATATAATGAGTGACTCCTCACTCTGCGCTGGCTACATAGTTCTATAGTGCAGGGATTATTATTAACGACTCTACCTAAAATAATGGTGAAGTCGTCATCCCTTTCCTCGCTCGGTGCTGAATCCTACTCCCAACTAAATAGACACTTAACTGATTCCTAGACTGTTTTGCACTGAGGTGAATTTTTTACTGGTCATCTTGCTTGACTGAGCTAATTGAATTTACTTGGTTTTGTTATCTGATAGAATGCTACGAAATTCTTGTTAGCTTACTGAGTTTCACTAAAGTCTGAATTGAATACTGGATACTACTGAATACTATTGAATCAGAACTGAATACTGAGTTGGATTAGACTGATACTGAGGCTGAATTGAACTAGTACTGAGATTACTAAATTTTCTTAAGTTCTATACTAGCTGAATTTTACTGATCATAGCACGACTGAAATTATCTTTAGACTGACTCAGGTCAAGACACGCAGCTAAATTTATGGGTATAAATACCCCCAGGATTCAATAGCATAAATAAATAAGACAGGACCACACTTGAATATCATGATAATGGACTTTTATTCACAACACAGTCAATACGATATCTCGTCAATCACTTGAATGTCATAAACATGTAAATATATAGGGAATGCATACTAATACCTCATAGTTTTTCAATGAAGAATACACATGGATAAGAACGCATGCAACTTATCATAATATATTCGCTAAGGCATTTCAACAAATGCTTGGCATGCACTAGTTATCATGTAATTCGAAATTTCATGCTTAACAAACTAAAGAGGGCACTATTCTCTTTACTTAAGCATTCTATCGAACATATGGGGAGCATGCTTTGGTTATACCATATATTCTATACTTAATTATCATGAATACATCAATATCATGCAACTTGAAGAGGGTTTATCATGAACATCACACAATTCATCACATACTAGAATCAACTCTTGAAATTGGTAGGCTAAATCATGAATTAAAACTCAACAATAACATAAACTTCAATTTTAATTCACTGAAATTGGTAGTCTAAATCATCAATTAAAACTCAACAATAACATAAACTTCAATTTTAATTCACATGAATCATGAAAACTCTTAAATATTACATCTTTGAATTTAGTAAAGGATTCTTCAACTTCTTGGGTGGAAGGAACCAAAGAAGCAACATTTGCATCCCTTGTTATATGATTTTCGGAAGATTTACAAAGGAATCATGATGACTTAGGTCTTGAGCTATGAACCCTAATGGTTGTTCTTGAAGAAAATTAAGAGAAACACAGTATATTTGGGTGAAATAATAAGAAATCTCATGTTAAAGAGTATATATAGGGGTAGCAAAATGATCGTCTTGCCCTTGGAATTAAAATCTAAAACTAAAAAAATCTTAATTTTACATACTGGCACGACGCGCTATAATCTCGTTAGCTTACTGGAAATTAGACAATTAGGAAACTGAGCCTTGGCGTAATGCGGTGGAAATCTCGTTGCCACCTTAGTTGCAAACTGGAAAGCAACTGCGATGCGGTGGAATCGCGGAGGCTTACTGAATTTTTGCAATTGCCATTTTGACTATGTTAATAAATAATCAGAACAAATATTAAATAAAGAAAAAGCATAAGTAATACTTCAAAACTATCCCCCATAATCCATTAGGTACAGAAAGGTAAATAACCAAATGCAAGCCCTCATAAGCCCTGGAGGTGCATTCAGGAGAATAAATAACCAAAAATCAAAATAGGTAACCGTATCTTAAAATCATAACTACAATTCCTACCATACCATAAACAACCTTTCAATGCCAGACTCAAATTGAAACTTATATCGTCTTTCACTGAACTTGAACAAGAACTTATATCATCATCATTTATAAACTTGAATTGAAACTTAAAATAATAAATTGTTGGACTTGAATTAGAACTTATATCATTATCATTTTCCGGACTTGAATTAGAACTCAATATCATAAATCACCAAACTTGCAGCAGAACTTAATAAACTCCCCTAAATTCAAATCTAGCATAAGTATCATAAACCTGGCCTCATTTCTTCTACAGTATGCATTTGATAATGTAACTCATTTTGTAGTCTACAAGAAGATAACAAGAGTCTTGGCCTAAAGTGGTTGGAGGCCCCCATTTTAATCTCCGAAATCATTTCTAAGGAAATTTCTAGCCGGACTAGGCTAAGAAATATAAATTTATTGCTATATGTTAACATGACACTTTTAGTCTTAAGATAGCAATCCTACCTAACATATGAGAAAATAAGCTAATTATGCCTAATTCATGGTTCCTAAATTGACTAAGAGGCCCAAATTAAACTAAATGTATGATAAAGGAAAACCTAGCCTACCTGGATGCTAAAGAAAGAGTAATGAAATTTTCTAAATCATCGTTTTCTACTTTCAAGAAGCATCTACATGATTCCGTGCTATAAAAATTATAATATACTCATCAATACGGGAACAAAGGCACCCATATTGTATTTTCATACTTTGAGTCCAAACTTATGTAAAAATCTCATGTAGGACCTGCTTGCAGAATCACACTTTTAAAATTAGCAACGCGTCTCTCTATGTTAAAGGAATATTTTACCCTTAACAATGGGTAAATTTTGAGCTAAAAAATGCAAATATCAACTCACGAATAACCTAGGGATTTAGGGAATGTAATGATCCTCCAATTTATTTTTTGTATCTTTGTTTATTTTTGTTATTTAAATCTTTCTTATAGCTACAACAAGTCATTAATGACTTTCTAGAGCTAATAGTTTGGTTAAAGGGCACTTTCTTTGGTTTTTAGAGCCAATTTTTTGTTTTTATGTCTCGACCATTAAAATTTGGGAATCAAGAAAAAAGATCAGTCAAACAATCTTATATGCCAATTTTAACTATTCCAAAAGCTCCAGAAAGTTGATTTTTGACTAGAAAGACCATTGGCTTGGGTCCGAAGTCTTCTGGTCTCATTTTGGGCTATTGGCTAAAAATTAAGAAAAATACAACATGGTTTAGGACCCACTTTTAATCAAAATGACCTCAGATAGATATTTTGACTGTACCACTAAGTCTAAAACATCAAATTTTTTAGGTTAGCATAGTTTTTTGTATATGCAGTATTTTAAATAAATCCAAAGAGGTTGGTATGGACTTAGAATAAGTTTAAGTCTCAGCTGGTGTTGGGGCATTCGCTTAAGAGCCCTGTCGCTTAAGATAAGGTTGCTTCAAAAGCTAGTTAGTCGCTTAAGCAACCTAGCTTTTACTAGTAAGTATCGCTTAAATGATTCCTTTGGTGCTTTAGTGATAACCGTCATGAGGAAAAAGGTCATTTAAGCATCATATGCATGGTCAATAAGTATCACATAACTGACACTTGGTCCCTTAAGGGATGATCGCTTAATCAACCTAGTCTCTTCTTAAATGGAAACTAGACATCTCTGGGCACCCTATAAATTACCCATATAACTTATTTTATCCTATTTTTCAGCCATTTCCAACTGTAGAACCCTAAATAGTGTGAAAACTTGAGAGAATCATTAGGGGGTGATTTTGGAGCATTTGTGAACTTAAATTATACATTTATTGTTTGGATTCTTGGTAAGATTTCATTAATTTTGTGAAGTAATCCTTCATCTTTTTCCAAAACCCCTAAAGTATTTGTGGGTTAATTGTAGCACCATTTGAGCTCAAAATTTATCCATTCTTGTGAGTAAATATTCATTGAGCATAAAATGTCATATTGACGGTTTCAAAAGTGGGATTTTGCAAGTCGGAAATATAGAATTTTACGTAATTTTGTACTCAAAGCACAAAAGTACAATATGGGTATCATTATTCTTATTTTGATGAGTAGATTATGATTTTGACAGTGTGGAATATTATTGAAGATTCTTCGGAAGGGAGAATCATTGGTTTAGCAGATTCTTCGCACTTATCATTGGCATCTAGGTATGTTAGGTTTACCTTTCTTATAGATTGAGCTAATTCATAATATATTTATGATATTATGCTATATATTGGATGTGATTTAGGTTTTGGAGGTGTGATTGGTATAATTTGTATTATTTGGACTGTTTATCCTATTAAGGAACCATAATTTTAGTGGAATTAACATAGTTGCTCATGATTTAGCTAGTCCGAGGTAGAATTAGCTTTAGAACAAATTTCTAGAATTAGAAGTGGGCTCATCTAGCCCATCTTGGGCCAAGATTCATGTTACATCTTTTAAACTTCTTTACACATGTTATCCCTTTTGAAATTCTTAGTTTGGAGTTTAAGGATTGGACACGTGTTATTTATTCTAGTTTGGTACTTGGGAGTTGGTGCTAATCCTGAGCAAGTCCCGGTGGTTTGTTGATGTTGAGTGTCGGTTCAAGTCCTGCAGTTGATGATGATACGGACGACATGAGTGTTAATTCAAGTTTGTTTGATAATGAAACTTATGATGATGCTATTGAATTCTAATTCGAGTCTGGCATTGAGAGTTTGTTTATCATACGATACGGTATAGATGGCTTCATGGTTTCGGCTTGATATTTTGTAAATTGATGGAACTTGGGTTATTTACTTTTCCTGGATTGCTTTAGGCTTGTGGAGGCCTGTGTGGGGTTATTTACATTTATGCACTTATTGGATTATGGGGACCGATTTAGTAGTTATAACTATGTGATATTTATGTTACTATTCTGGATTTATTTGCTTATTTATTCACAACATTTGGGGTATTATTCTATGGGTTACCTCTTTTACATTTATTTGTCTTATTTATCTTGCATATTATCATACTTATATCATGATTTAGCTCAATCTATCAATGATGCCTACTAAGTATCTTTAGCTTTGGTTCTCATACTATACTTTTACACCTTTTTGGTGCAAATCTATCTACTAATGGACGTCATTGACGCTGAGATTGTGCTAACTTTAGTTTGGAGATAGGGTGAGCTTTTGGAGTTAGAGTTTCCCTTATTCCTATGATTATATATGTCTAGTCTTTCACTATTCAAGATAGATTTGTATTTGACTATTTAAAATTTATGTTCTATTTGTTAGTTGCTCCATGTACCGGTACTACTATTTCATGGGATAGTCAGTGATGCTTTATTTATCTTTTAGAATATTATTATTGTATGTCTTTACATGAAAATTTCTAGCTTTTATGCCTTTCTCCACTAAATTATCCCATTGCTTATTACTTTGGGATACGATTCAACTTACCTACTAGTGGGATAAAGTAGGTGCCATCATGACTCATAAAATGGGTCATAACAAATTAGTATTAGAGCACTAGATTCACTAGTATTGTTGGTACAAGAGCAAGTGTCTAGTAGTGTCTCGTGGATTGGAATGATGATGTCTATTTTTTATCTTCCAGAGGCTATAAAACATTCTCAGGAGATCCTCACTTATTTCACTCATTTGGTTCTATGTTCCTGAGTTGGTTTCTAAATATTTATTTGGTTTTATGCTTTTATAAATGGCTAGGACACGTCCTACCACTACATGAGATAAGGACCCCGGTCCAGCACTTGGGTATCCGATCATAGTTTGTGGATGAACTAGAGGTTGAGGACGACCTAGAGACATAACCCTATTTCGGGACCAAGATGGGGGGCCTTTCTCAGACCCTATTTCTGCTATCGATCTTGAGATTCCTCTTCCCCGCCAGTGGTCGTCCAAGGACCGGTGTAGGATCTATGGGGATTTATTTCCTCTTCACTACTTAGGAAATCAATAGTTCAACTTTTGGGATTGGTTAGAGGTGCACCATCTGACGGTGCACTGTCTAAGGATTAGTGTTGTAGCAAAGGGAGGCACATCCAGTAGCTGCTACTTATAGAGTTGATGTCACGACCCAAATCAGGGCCTAGTCGTGATAGGTATCTTAACCCCACCATGGACTGGAGACCACAACAAATCCATAGGAGTACTCAGCCACCTAACGATGTATAATAGTTATAGAAATACCTTCGGACCCTACATCACGAAATGATGTAGTGTCCATAGATACTCTATGGGATAAACACTAGCATATAACTTTGGGAAAGTGATAAAATAATGCCAATGCCGTAAACTAATCAAAACTATATTGTCACGACCCGAACCAGGGCCTTGGCATGACAGTTATTTGAAGTCCACCAAGGACTGGAAACCAACCCCTTTACCCTTGTCAGCAAAAGCACAACAGAACTAGTAACGGATGAATTCCGAACATATAACAAGATCAAATTGAGTTCAAAACATATAACAAGATAGGTAACTCAACAAACTTAGAAAAGAATCTATGAATTTCAATAACCATCCCAATCTACAGTAATCCACAAAACTCGAAGAAAGCAACATCAATTTAAGTATGGGCATGCCCTCGATGATATCCAAATATATATTTAAGTCTGGACATAGCCCCGATAGCTCTAAACAACATAGGCATTGATACCAATTATAAGGGTGTGCGGATAAATTGGGTAACTTAAATAGATCCATTAGAGCTATAATAGATCTATTTAAGTTACCCGATTTATCCGCACCTCCTATAATTGGTATCAACGCCTATGTTGTTTAGAGCTATCAAAAGTAATATATATTTGAATTTATTTTATTAATTCATTATTTATGATAAAATTAGATTAAGATATCCACCAAAATATTATAAATACTGTTTAGATGAATAACGTACAGAAATTACAAAAATATAAAGAATTAAAATAAATAATATCTGAAAAACGTAAAGAATTAAAAATAAGGATAAAAAAACTACAGTATAACATAATTGTCGGAGTAAGTAAAAATTCAATAAATGCACAAAAAGAAGAAATATCAAATTTAGAATCAACAATAGATAGTCCAGAATATATATATATATCTACATATATTAATATATATATATATATATATATATATATATATATATATCAACATAACCTATGTACATATAAATAAAATGAACAAAGAAGAATTTATAATATACAAAAAAATATATAAAAATCACGAATGATTAAAAATAAAAATAGTATTCTCTAATTTAGGAAGAAGATATAAGAATATAGATGAACATTTATATTTAATGCTAGAAAAAGAAGAATTAAAATTAGAAGATAAGTTGGCAACCATGGTAAGAATAGAAAGTGAAAACGAAGAGATAGACAGAAAAAAAATAGATAAAATAAAACAACAAACCATAGAAGTAATACGAAAAATAGAAGAAACTAAAAACAATAGGATTGTTGAATTAGAAAAAGAACTACAAATTCTAAAAGATTTGTACGAAAAAAGACAGAAAGAAAAAAAAGAAAAAGATAAAGAACATAAATTATTAAACGAGATAAATCAATTTAAAGAAAAATTAAAAATTAAAAATAAAGAACTAGAAACCAGTGAATTAGAAATAAATACAATAGATGCTGAAGAAACAGATAATTATGATTCGGAAGATAGTGAAACATATACAGAAATTATAGAAAACATAGGAAACTAGAAATTAATGAAAAACAAGAAGTAATTAATAAAGAAAATCTAGAACTAATAAATACAGAAGTAAATACTCTAGATAAAAATATAATACCTAGTGCATCATAAATAACAAAACCAGCATATAATTACAAAAGTAAGTTTAAAAGATATAATCCAAAGGATGAATATAATAAATGGACACCAAAACAAATAATTAATTACAACTTTTTAAATTTAGACTGTGTAATAGACACAAATAAAATAATACAACTATGGGTAGGATATATGTCAAAACAATTATTAGATAATAAAATAGATACAACAAATACACCAGAATATATAGAAAAAACATTAATAGGAACAGTAAAATTATGGTTTTTAAACCTAGCCGAAGCAAGAAAAAAAGTATTAAGATCTGATAACAAAACAGAAGGACCATCAAAAACTACTAAAATGCTTCCAACAGAAATATTGAAAAAAAATGAAATAGCTATAAGAGATGAATTTAGCAGTATGACAACAAAAGAAGAAGAGCAAAATAAAGAAAAAGATATAAATAGAAATTTAATGTTAAAACTAGCAATATGTAATATGTTTTATATAGATGAGTATACGTGCGCATTTAAAGAATATTATTATAAAGGAACATATAATATAGAAGAAATTAAATAAATAAGAAGATTATATTTTAGTAAATTACCTGAACCATTTAGTTCAAAAATAATAAAGAGTAGGGATGAAGCAAAAATAGTAGATACCCTAGGAGGAAGAATAAAATTTTTACAACTATGGTATAAAAATCTATATGAAAAATATAGAGAAGAAATAAAAATGGAAAAGACATTAATAAGAAATTTAACATGTTGCTAAGATAAAATAGCACCTCAATTTGGATGTGAAGAAAGATATTATAAGAAAAGAAAAAGACATAAGAAATATAAGAAATACAAGAAATCAAAATATAAGTATAAGAAACTAAGAAAAATATATTATGTAAAAAATTATACTCATAAAAGAGCATATAGGAAAAAAGAAATCTATAAAAGAATATACTTGTTATGATTGTGGAAAACTAGGACATTTAGCTAGAGATTATAGATTACCAAAAAACCCAAAAAAGAAACAAATATCAAAAAATAAAATCGAAAATACAGAATATATATAGATAGATTATATAGATTATGAATTAGAAAGTGAAGATAGTATATATGAAATTCGGACAATGAAACAAATAATGAAATAGATAGTGAATTAGATTAATCAAATGACTGAAGAAGATATAAAAATGAACCAAATAACTGAAGAAGATATAAAAATAATAACAAAGAGAATATATTTAAATGAAGAAGGAACAGATCAAAAAATAATATTTGATAGTCATATATTTGACGAAATAAAAGGAAAAAAGTTAGACTTAAGTGTAGAAAAAATATTTAAATTACCAACAATAAAAAATATATTTAGTATAAAAAGGGAACAATACCATGTAGTAAGCCAAAAGGAACATGGAATAGATTGTAGATATGCAAAAGGAAGAGCTAGTATACCACTAGTAACAAAAAAAATAATTAATAAAGAAATAAAAAATATAAAAGGTAAAGACCCAATAAAATATGTACACCTTGGAGGAACAGAGATATTAATAAAAGCATGTTTTAGTGAAGGAATGGATACACCAATAGAATTATATTTAGAAGATGATAGAATTATAAAAACTATAGAAAAAGTATAATAACTGCCACAAAAGAAAATTTAATATACCAAAATTTCTAATTTATAATAAGTGTGAATTATTCGGTAGCAATAACAAATAAAAATATAGATAAATCATTAGTATTATATTGGAAAATATAAGGAATAGAACTAATACCAGGAAGTAAATATTTACAGCAAGATGTAAAAATCTATATGTATTAACAACAAAACATAAAATAACAGGAAAAAATAAAATTAATAAAATACAAATAGAAATTCCTTTTGAACAATTTGTGAAAACAATTGATACTAATGATTATAGTTACAAAGATATAGAAATAGAAGAACATTTAGAAATAATAAATGATAGAATAAGCACAACAAAAAGAATAGCTCATGAAAAATCAGAACCATCAAGCTCATAAAAAAGAACAAGTTATGAAACAATTTCAATAGTTAATTCAAACCAATATTACATAACAGGAACAATAAATGAAAAATAATATTTAATACTCTTAAACACGTGACAAGAAGAAAAATATATAGCACAATATCTAGTAAAAAGTGAAGAAATAAAATCTAATAGATAAGGTAGAAATAATAAAGAAAAAATTAAGACAATTATATAGTGAAGATCCATTAAAAGGATGGGAAAAACATAAAACTACTACAAAAATTAAATTAATAGATAAAAATAGCATAATAACTCAAAAACCATTAACATATAATTTTGACGATTTAAAAGAATTTAAAATGCATATAGATGAATTATTAGAAAAACAATATATACAAAAAAAATAATAGTAAACACAATAGCCCAGCATTTATAGTAAATAAACATAGTGAACAAAAAAGAGGAAAAAGTAGAATGGTTATTGACTATAGAAATTTAAATGCAAAAACTATGACATACAATTATCCAATACCAAATCAGATATTAAAAATAAGACAAATACAAGGATATAAATACTTTAGTAAATTTGACTGTAAATTCGAATTTTAGCACTTAAAGTTAGATGAAGATTCTAAGGAATTAACCGCATTTACGGTATCACAAGGATTTTATGAGTGGAACGTATTACCATTTGGATATAAAAATGCACCAGGGAGATATCAATATTTTATGAATAGTTATTTTAAACAATTACCTAATTGTATAGTATACATAGATGATAGACTACTATATACAAAAACTAAAGAAGAATATTTAAAATTACTAGAACAATATACAGATATAATAGAAAAATCAAGAATTAGTTTAAGCAAAAAGAAAGTTGAAATTATGAAAAACCAGATAGAATTTTTAGGGTATAAATAGATAAAAGTGGAGTAAAAATGCAACAACATATAGTACAAAAAATAATATTTTTAAAAGAAGAATTAGATACAAAAAGGAAATTACAATCATTTTTAGGATTAGTAAACCAAGTAATAGAATGTATACCAAAATTAGCAGAAAACCTAAAGCCTTTACAAAAAATTTTAAAAAGGATGTAGAATATAATTTCAACGAGGAAGATAAAAAACAAGTTCAGAAAATAAAAATACTTTGTAAGGAATTACCAAAATTACAATTCCCAGACGAAAATAAAAAATTTACATATATAGTAGAAGTAGATGCAAGTGAATATAGTTATGGAGGAGTACTTAAATATAGGCACGAAAATGAAAAAATAGAACATCATTGTAGATATCATTCAGGAACATTTAATGAAACAGAAATAAAATGGGAAATAAATAGAAAAGAATTATGTTCATTATATAAATGTTTATTAACCTTTGAACCATATATTGTTTATAAAAATTTATTGTGAGAACAGATAATACCTAGGTTCGATGGTGGTTAGTAAGAAAAATACAAAACTCAGTTACGACGATGGAAATTCGGAGATTAGTATTGAATATATTAAATTTTACATTTAGGATTGAAGTAATAAAGACTAACAAAAATGTTATAGCAGATTACATATCAAGATAAAGCTACTCAAACTGATTTACAAATGAAAGAAGCTGATGTCAAAGATACCCAAACAGACTTAATATTACAAGTGTTTGAACAAATTAAGTTATTACAAGAATGAGTTATCACATTAACTACTGAAGTTACAAATGTAAAAGTGCAGGTTGAGCACTATAAAAATCAAGAAGCTATTAGCAAAGATACTGTGTAGGAAGAGCACATTAAAAAACTAGACCTAGTAGGTGACTATGAGAAACACCTAAAAACTCAAATTACCAACGAAATTATAGTTATAGCTGCAGGCGCAAGTGATGTAACCAAGGCAAAGAATATAGTCACTCAAAATAAACCTAAACTACCAAAGAAAAAGAATTATAAGCTCAACCAGATATTCTCAAAACCATATACACCAAATATACAAAAACTAGAGTCATTTATACCTCCCCAGATATACACATATTTCGAATCACTAAATCAACAAAAGCAGACTTATAACCATATCACTCGTACATATATTGATAATATTTATACCTTACAAAAATTGTTAAATACAAAACCTATCCAGAGTGAAGAATTAGCAAAATAAAACCAAGGATATATTACTCAAAAATGTCAGAACTATAACAAACTTATTGTTTTGCCTGGCACCAGTGCAAACTTAATTTCTTCATGTTACTATTCTGGACTATTATCTATAGTTTACACAATTACTGGAGAAGAGTTAACAAGAATTCTAGATATTCACAAAAAAATTATGGATTATAAAAGTATTACGAAAGGATATTTATTCTATGTCCATTTTTACTCAGCACTATCAGAAATATTGTTTGATGAAATAAAATAGACAATTACTGTTGTCAAGATAGGAATGACATGAGACTATATTATCCTTGAAGAAATATGCAAACAAGAAGAGATAACCAAAAATCAGATACCGAACTTCTACCGAAATAAGAGAGTTATTGGACTTAGCAGTATATTGACTAAAATAGGAAATAATTATATAAATCAAAACTCAATTTGGATTTACTATAACAGAAATAAATTATTGGTTTACTCTACTTGTAAAAATATTAGAGAAAATGACAGAGAAGAGATAAGAAAATGGGTCATAACGATCCTAAAACTAGAAGAGTTACTAGTCATAAGATCTATTACAAAATAAATTATTTCAGAAGAAGCTATGGATCAATTCTGTAAACAGGTTGGTCAAAGATACGATGACTACATATGCAGCAGATGTAGTGGTAGATACAACTTTATCCCAGATGTGATGTTACAATAGCAAAAAGATAAGGATAATAGCTTAAAGATACACGACAAAAAGATAAGAAGATGGAGCAATAATAAGGAGACAAAAACATCAAAGAGAAGAAAACGACATATGAAGAAAAAGCTAACTTTTTGAAATATGTAATACGTAAATCATGTGAACATTTAATAGCTTTACTATTTTTAGGATAGGATTTTTGACTTTTGGCACTTGCCATTAAATGAAAAGACATAGGACCATTATTGGTTTTTATTAATTTTTAACTAGAAATAGTATATAGGTAACGTGTAAAGTTATATTAGGAATGATGTAAAGATGTAAAAAGTTTACGTGTTTCCTTTAGGATTATAAATAGCAGAGCATTTGCTCAGTTAGAGGACAGACTTTCATATATTGAAAGCAAGCCTCCTCTTTTGTAAATAAAAAACTGTTGAATATCTAATAAAAAATAGATATATTTCCAAGGAAAAGCTATGGATAAACAAAGCCCAGAATTATCAAACCTACCAAAACAGGTATATTTATTTACGATTATGAATAGCTAAATTCATAAATTCCTGACAATCATGATATGATAAAATAAGTTGATGATAGTTACTTTATAGTAGAATTATTCGAAAAATAGCATGTTAAGAAGTTTATTAGTAAAGTGGAAAAGAAGAAAAATCCCTAAGATCTATGCCATCCTAAACGTGAAACCAGTAATGCAAGAAAGCCATGATAGGGAGTAGCCAGAGTAGAGGCATTGTTTAAGGGAAAAATATCCAGATTACCATGCTAATAGTGACCGAAGAACATGTTATTTAACAATAATCTAGTATACAGTAATCTAAAATGGTCATATTTTGTTATGTGTATGATTGAAGGGAATATTTTGAAAAAAACATCATATGAAAAATGAATACTTATTTATTTGGCGAAATGGTAGATAAATTTAAAATACTTGTTTTGTATGTACTTAAGGATATATAAATTGTAGATATAAGAAAAATCATATTGAAAAAAATATTTGAGAAATATTTTATGACTAGAATAAATTACATACCTCACCTACCTACTTATTCTTATAAATACTTACATACCAAACCTACACATCAACAATGATAAATTACGTATATTTAGAATATTGGAAAATGGATATAAAAAATATACAATTAATAGAAAATCTAATGAAAATAAATTTAGAAGAATATATGAAAACTAAAGATATAAAATATATAAAATTCCTTAATGAAAATATAGATGAATTATTAAGATTAAAATAAAAAACTAATAAATACTATGATAAAGCAATTAATTACTAGAATCCAATTCCAAGTTATCCAAGTTATTTATAGAAACCTAACCTTAATATGCATAATATGACAAGATATATATCTGATGAAACTAAGATACTAGTTTTATATATCACAAAAGACTTAGAATTAGAAGACATAAAGAAAATAATATAGGAAAAAATATTTGATTATGAAGATAAGTTAGTAAGTACTAATCATTGTGCTTCGGTGCCAAAATGACACTAAAAAATCCTAAGTGGGTCCCACTTATAGAAAATTAGTGTCTGAGACTAACCTATTGTTCAATTACCATTAAGGAGTTATATCCCTCAATAAATGAGTAAAAATCAAGCATATTTCAGCTAAAATAAAGTCTCAAGCCAGTTGTTGTTTTAGGTCAAATAATGAAGAATTCAACACTATAAATGAAGGATTCATACCTTAAATGAGATTTTAATCATGAATATGCAAGTTATTCAAGCTTCCAATCATCAACCAAGATTCAATTTGAATTCTAAACACTCTATTAAGGTATGTGGGACTCAAGACAATGGAGAAGTTGCTAATTTTCAACTAAGAAGGGCATTTAAATATCACTTCCTAGGCCCTCAATTCAAGCGATTGCAAACACACGGTCTGCGACCACAGTGTCATGATTGTGATACATCCTCTCTGATCACAGTACCTTTGTTTCTCTAAATAACAGCTGAAACTTGGAATATATTCCATGTTTTGACGAATGCCTTGGGATGTATCCAGAATCCAATATGATTAAACAAAATATTCAACCATACTATTTTTAATATTCTGGATGTGTTGGAAATATTGGATTTTCTATCCAAGGTCATTTTGAACAAATGTGGGCCCCATATCTAAATTTCTAATTTATCAACTTTTTGACCAGTAGGTCAAAATAAGTTTGGGTACAACGGGACCTGAACCCAATGTCTACCTAACCTAAAATTGATATTCTAGAGCTGATGCCATAGTTAGAATATACATCTAATATCATTTTATTGTGGTTTTTACTTGGTGGCCATTTGGAATAAACGAAGACTTCTAAATAAGGAAATAATTCTAAAATCCAAATGGACTGTCCGATAACCAAACTATTAGTTCCCGTAAGTCATAAATGACTTGGGGAAGCTATGAAAAATCTCCAATGCTTAAAATAAGCAAAATCACAAGAAATAACCTATAGGATCACTACATGAGCTTAGGTCTATCTTATTCGAGCATATATTGAGCTATTAGTTTGTGTATAGTAGACTTTAGAATTTGTGATCAAGTACTAAGGGGTGAGTCCAAAGGGGGTACCTTAGGTGTTAATGATTTTAAGATTTGATGATTATATTTCTGTTCTAAGAATCAATGACTTGATTTAGTTGATACTGCATGAGGTTTATAACTAAAAAACATTAATTCACCCTTGGATAATTAAGATATTGTTACACCCTGAGTTTTTGGTCCTTTAGAATTTCTAAAATTTTATCCTTACTCTCTTGACTACGACTCCCCTGATAAGTCGTACTGAGTCATGACCTATTTCAAGGACTCAATCATAACTTAATCAAACCAATTGGCTTAGTATTCTGCTTTGAGTACAAATAGCTCTTAACTAGTCATCAAGACTTCTTAAGGGTCGTAAGGACCACATCTTCAGGTGTCTAAAAAGTTTAGCCCAAGGCATTGTCTTCATTACGACTTGAGGCCATGAGTCATAAAGACTTATGAAGAATCATTATGTCTAAGTCATAAGGTGTGAAGTATGTCGTCTAAACTTTTAATTATCTTGAGTACGAGAAGTTGTTATAAGTTATTAAGTATGGTTAAGAGTTAGTGTTATTAATTATATCTAGAGCTGTATCGGGTTTTAGCGGTTCTGACTTAACTACGACTAATTGTGAGAATTTGTAATGTGTCTATACTATTCCTATTGTGACTCATAGTCACTTGCGATAATTTACAATCTTTTTTATTAAGGGCACATTAGATATTTCCTCTCTACCCCAATTGTAACCCATGACCTATGACCATATTGGGGACCCCATTAGCATTATTATCTCTCTAACACTTTCAAAAATCTCTCTTCAATTCTATCAAGAAGTCATATATAGGGTTTCTAAGAAGTAGTTCACCCTAGTGCTTAAGCGTTGAATTCCTTTTGTAAAACTTGTTATTTCAGGTATGTTACTATTCCCTCATTGTTAATTAGTTAAAAGCATATGTTTTAAATTATTGTTCATGAGATATTTATGTTTGCTTTGAAATAATGGTTGAGGATTTTTGAATGCTTATTGATTGAATAATGTTTTCCTATTATTTACATATATTATTCATGCTTTATTGTGGTTTGAACTTGTGGGTACATAGATACAGTTAATGATTAGGGAGTTATGATTTTCCCAAACCTGTAACTTTTAAAGTGATTATGACCTCAACCCCATATTGTGATATTAGTTTTTAATTTTGAGTAATATAGAAATTTTTAAAATTGAACCAAAGGGGTTTTAAATTTCCCAAAGGGATGATAATATTTTTGGCATGTTGATATTACCTTACAAGTGTAGTTGGTATGATGATACCAATAATATGTGCCTTAATATGTATTGTGGTTCAATGAATGTGACTGTGTGAAAAATATTTAATTGGGCTTTAATGGGGGTTGTGTAGCTGAATCATTAATGTGGAGGTCCGAGTGACCTATACTGAAAACTCTCTATGTAGATGTAGGAGTTTAATTGACTAGGCAAATTCGAGCCTCCCCAATTATTGTTGAATGATTTGCGTGTTTTAGTCCTTCGTACATTATTACTTGATCGAGTGCTTAAGTCACCTTATGATTGGGAGATTTGAGTCCCCTGTGCATTTTATGAGAATATTCTTTAATTTATGCAGCTACACGCACTAGGTCCCGACATATATGTAAAAGCTGGGGCCCATATAGCCTGTGGGTACATGTTATGACAATTGAGCTACACAACCCAGGCTAAAGTTTTAAAGTGCATGGTAAGCCTTATTCCAACATGTGATATATCTATATGTATCTGCATTTTATTATGGGCATTTGTTTTGAAAGATTTTATACTTTTGATTATGTCATTATATTATCCTTATCCCTGAGCTACATGCTAGTGTTCACCCTACTATCTATCTTTGAACATTGTATCCCCACGTGATACAATAACTAGAGCATCTTGTACTTTTTCTATGAAGAGTAAGGTCGTTCAGCTCTATCTATTAGTTCATGGTGTTGTGGTGATGTTCTAAGCTTCCATTTCTCGAAAGGCTTAGGCATTTCTCAAACTTTCATTCTTAGATCAGAGTAGATAGTTACTTTTATTATCATTAACATTATCATTTTCATTCTTATGGTAATCTATCAGAATCAGGATTATATCCCGGCCAAGATTGGTTTTTTCTTCTTGTTTAGAAGTGTATGTTTGGATTACTGTGGGTATTGGGTGAAGTTGGTCCATTGGTTGGCCATTCATCAATCGTCGGTTATAGACATGTTTTGATTTTCTTTAAACTTTTTGCATGCTATTATAAATATATATATATATATATATGTTCAGAATTAATCCAACATTGGGGGATTTTGTGTTTGGTTTATTAGGTGCAGGTGGTGATCTCCAGTCCACATGTGATTTGACATGCCCATCAAGGTCAGGAGGTTGTTTGGGTTATGAAAAAAATGGTATCAGAGCCTAGGTTTAGTGACATTGGGTGTCCAACAAAGTTATGTCAAGTAGAGTCTTATTTATGGGTGTGTAGTTTGCCACACTTATTAGGGAGAGGCTATGAGACATTTAGGAATGTTTCCCTTTCTTGTTGTTTTATTTTAAGATATAGAGTCTATGTTCTTAAATCTCTTTTAATTTTAGTGTGTTAGCTTTTCAAATATTGTCTCCTAAAAGATCTAATACTTGTGGAAACTCTTCTATTTAGTCTTAGGAAAATGTGGATGGAGGTTGTCCTGCTCTAGGAGTTGAAACTCGGTCTAGAGTCGCTGCTTCTGATTGCACCAAGATAGTTCTACCGATTCTACCTATCCTACTCAAGGACCCTAGGTTGGTGTGTCTAATGTTGATTTTTACTAGTTAATTCATTTACTTACCCAATTGGTGGACTTCCAGACTAAGTGTGTCACTTTTGTTGCTCCACTATCTGAGGTCATTAGGGTTGGCCAATTTATGATGTTGAGTCCTTCTTTTATCATTTATTCGAAAGTTGAGGAAAATCCTTAAAACTCTATTGATAAGGTAAAAATATCTTTCGTGTGATGTATGCTAATAATATGGAGGGTATAGAGTTTGCTGCTTATCAGTCGAAGGATGTAGATACCAATGGTATGAGGAGTGGGAATAGTCTAGGGGTGATGATGTTGGTTCTACTTTATGGGATTATTTTTGTAATACTTTCCTTGATTGGTTGTTTCTATAAGAGTTGAGAAAGGTAAAGGACAAGGAGTTTATGAATATGAAGTAAGGGAGTATGTCAGTAAAGGAATATGCCTTCAAGTTTTATCTATTATTAGATTATTCCTTATAGTTGGTTTCTATCATAAGGTCTAGAATGATGAATTTTCCCCTGGGTTGTCTCGTGAGTTGATCTTGGAGAGTAAGGCTACCTTATTGAACAAAGATATTGACATCTCTAGACTTTTGGTGTATATGCAATAAGTGGAAGTAGAAAATAAGAAGCAAGTGGAGACGAGAGAAAGGCAGAGTTAGAAGTTTAACTATTTGGATCAGGGTAATGGTCATCAACAATGTGGTACAAATGGTGGAAGGTTGTCAAAGAAGAAAAGGGGCAATTTTAATTTCTATTCAACCGTTAAAGCTCATTATCTAAAGATATCAGAAGATTGTCATTAATTGTATGATAGTGGGTTTAGACAAAACGGAGCCCAGTTGCAGGCTACTGAGGCTCATCAACACCATCGTATCTTTTTTATGGATTTTGTGTTAAGTCATGTCGGGGTTTTTGCTAGGAAAGCAGGAATACGTGTTATAAATGTTGTTACATTGGTCATATGTAGAGGGATTATTTTTCTAAGATAGATTCTAGGGCAAATAAAATTCCAATTGCTACTTTGCCAGCTCTCGCATCAAAAGTGCAACTTCCTCTTTTGGCTATGGCACTTGTCAAAATCGTTTGTACACTCTTTCCACTAGTCAAGATTCTTAGGTTTCCACCGATGTTGTTAATGTTATGCTCAAGCTCAATTCTTGTGATGTATATTGTCTACTTGATCTTGGGTCTACTTTTTTTTATGTCACCCCTTATGTGGCTATTTCTTTTGGTTTTGATCCCGAGTGTATTTTGAATCCCTTCTCTGTGTATACCCCTGTGGGTAAATTCATTATTGCTAGAAAGGTCTACATGGTCATTTTCTATAGGTCCATAGTAGGGAGACATTGGTAGATCTAATTGAGTTAGAAATGTTAAACTTCGATGTGATTTTGGGGATAGATTGGTTCCATTTATGCTATGTATCTTTTGATTGTCGGACGTGATGGGTCAGTTTTCATTTCCAAAATAATTCGGGAATCAAATGGGAAGGTAGTTCACTAGTACCTAACGGAAGGTTTATTTCATATCTTAGAGCCTAAAAATTATTTTCTAAAGGGTGCCTCTATAACTTAGTGCATGCTATGGATTCTAGATCTAAAGGTTATACTTTGCAGACTTTTCCCGTGGTTTGTGAATTTCCCAAGGTGTTTCTTGATGATCTTCCTGGTATTTCTCCCAATAGGAAAATTTATTTTGGGATTGATCTTCTTTCGAGCACAAATCCTATTTTTATTCCTCTTTCCAAAAAGCTTTAGCCAAGTTGAAAGAACTCAAGAAGTAGTTGAAATATCTTCTTGACAAATGTTTTATCTGCCCTAGTGTCTCTTATGGAGTGCTCCTATTCTTATCATGTGTAAGAAGGATGGTTCCCTTTGAATGTGCATTGATTATCGCCAATTGAATAAGGTGACTGTGAAGAATAAGTACCCACTTTCGAAAATTGATGATCTATACGATCAGCTTTAGGGTGCTAAGTTCTTTTCTAAGATTGATCTTTGGTCGGGTTACCATAAGTTTAATATTAAGGGGGTGATATCCCCAAAAGTTTTTTCTAAATGTAGCGTGGTCACTTTGAGTATTTGGTTATATCCTTCGGTTTGATTAATGCCTTGAAAGAATTTATGGATCTTATGAATTGGGTTTTACCTTAGTTCTTGGATGTTTTTGTTATTTTCTTTATTGAAGTCATTTTGGTCTATACTAAGAGTGAGGTAGATCATGTCGATCACCTTTACCTTTTATTGTAGACCTTAAACGATCAAAGTTTGTATGCAAAATTCTCTAAGTGTGAGTTATGGATGAATGTTGTGAGTTATCTAGGTTATGTTGTTTCAAGTGAATGGATCATAGTGGATCCATAGAAGGTTACAGTGGTTAAGAATTAGCCTAGACCCATGATGCAATCTGAGATTCGGATCATTTGGAGTTTAGCCTACTACTATAGAATGTTTGTGGAAAGTTTCTCTTCTATTACTATTATGATGAGTAAATTGACTCAGGAGAAGGTGAAATTCTAGTAGTTTGATGATTGTGATGGTAGTTTTGAGAAGCTGAAGGATAAGTTGACTCTAACTCCCCTCTTCACTCTGCTTAAGGTCGCTGATGGTTTTGTTATCTATTGTGATACATCCCGAGTGGGACTAGGTTATGTGTTGATGTTGTATGGGAAGGTGGTTGCTTATGCTTCTATATAGTTGAAAGTTCATGAGATGACTTATCTAACCCATGATTTGGAGTTGTTAGCTATGGGGTTTGCATCATGGATTTCGTGTTATTATTTATATGAGGTCCTTGTTGATACTTGTTCTGATCATAAGAGCCTACAATACATGTTCACCCAAAAAGAATTGAATCTTAGGTAAAGGATATGGTTTGAGTTTCTCAAGGATTATGACAACAGTCTTCACTATCATCTAGGTAAAGCTAACGTGGTTGTTGATATACTTAGCAAGTTGTCCATGTAAAGCTTGTCTCACGTGGATGAGTAGAAGTGGGATTTAGTGAAGGATATTAACCATTTGGATAATCAAGGTGTTCACCTCCTAGAATCTGAGAATGGTGGTATGGTTCTTCAAGAGGTGGCAAAATCATCTCTTAGTGCTTAAGTAAAGGAGAAGTAGATGTTTGATCCTATTCTGATGTAAATAAAGAATGATGTAGGTAGGCAAAAAGTGATGGTTTTTGAGAGTAGTGGTGATGGTATCTTGAGGTACCAAGGTAGATTATGTATTCTCAATACTGATGGGTTGAGAGGAAGAATTTTGGCCGAAGCTTATGAGTATCTCAAAGAGATTTATTTGTTATAGAATATGAAGCAAAAAGTGGTAAATTTTATGGCTAAGTGCATGGTGTGTTAGCAATTGAAGGTAAAGCACTTAAGGTCTGGTGGGTACACTCGGGAGATTGATATATCAGTATGGCAATGGGAGATAGTTAATATATATTTTGTTACGGGTTCTCTGAAGTCTCAGCAACAGTTTGATTTGATTTGGGTCATCATGGATTGGATGACGGTGTATGCTCACTTCTTACCAGTAAGGACTAATTTATCTTTTGAGGATTATGCCAAGATGTTCATTCAGGATATCATGAAGTTGCATGGTAATCCAGTTTCCATCATACTTGATAGGGGTATTGAGTTCTCATAACACTTTTGGAGATTGTTCTAGTTAGGTTTAGGGACTAAGGTATCCCTTAGTACTGTTTTCCACCCGCAGATGGATGAGCAAGAAAAAAAGACAATTCATGCCTTGGAAGATTTGCTTCAGGATTGTGTTTTTGATTTTGAGGTAGTTGGTTGACCACTATCATGTCATAGAATTTGATTACAACAATAGTTATCACTCTAGAATAAGGATGGGTCCATTTGAGGCCTTATATGGTAGGAGGTATAGATATCCTAGTTGGTGGTTTGAGGTTAGTGAAAATAAGTTATTTGGTTTGAATCTGGTTCACCAAGCAAATGAGAAGGTGAATGTGATTCGGGATAGACTTAAGGCCGCCCAAACTCACAAAAAGTCCTATGCAGATATAAGGCAATGGGATTTGGAGTTTAGTGTTGGTGATAGGGTATTTCTAAAGATGTCTCCCATGAAGGGAGTGACATGATTTTATAGGAATGGGAAACTCATTCCCCGTTATGTTTTTCCATACATGGTTTTAAAGAGGGCTAGTAATGTCGCATATTAATTAGAGTTTCCTTCTAGTTTGTGATCGATTCATCTGGTGTTTTATGTTTAGATGTTAAGAAAGTATGTGGGTGATAATTCAATAGTTGTTCCCTTAGAGGAGGTTGGTATTTTAGATTTATTTTCCTATGAGGAGGTCCTAGTTGATATTTTTGATCGGCAAGTCTGTCAGTTGCAAACAAAAGAGGTGGTTTCAGTAAAGGTTCTTTAGAGAAACCAAAAGGTTGACAAAGACTCTTGGGAAACGAAAAAGGAAAAAAAGTCCAAGTATCCATTCTTTTTTCCCATTTTGGATAATCGTGCTTGAGGTATGTATATTCCTTAACATCTTTGTTTTCTAACTTTGTTAAAGGAAATGGATATTTCCTTGGCGTCTTGGTTTTATGTTGTTATAAAAGGTAAGAGTAGTGGTATGTGGAGTCAAATCATGCTAATAAATGCCTTGTCCTATTGTTCGAGGATGAATGATCTTAAGGAGGGGAATGTAATGCCCCAGAATTTTAGTCCTTGCGAATTATTGAAATTTTATCCTCACAATCCTAACTATGGCTCCTTTGATGAGTCGTAGGGAGTCATGATAGGTCGTAGGACTCATTCATAATTTAATCCGAACAAGTGGCATAGTATTCTGCTCTTAGTATGAGTGGTTCTCAACTAGTTATCAAGACTTATTATGTGTCATAAGGACCAAATCGTAAGGTGTCCATAAAGTTTTGCCCAAGACATTTTTTTATTATGACTTGAGTCCACGAGTCGTAAAGGCTCATGTTGAGTCGTTATGTCCCAGTCGTAGGGTGTACAGTTTGTCATCCCAAATTGTTGTTGTCTTGAGTACAAGAAGTTGTTAAGAGTATTTAAGTGTATTTATGAGTTGGTGGTATAAATCACAGCCAGAGCATTATGAGGTATTGGTGGTTCTTTCTTGACTATCACTCTTTGTAATGAATCGTAATGTGTCTATACGAGTTGTATAGTTATTCGTAGTCACTTGCGAGAATTTTCAATCTTTTCATTAATGGCACTTTGGACATTTCCACGCTAAAACAATTGTAAACCATGACCTAAAACCCTATTGGAGGTGCCTTATTAGCATTGTTAACTCACTAAAACACTGTCAAAAAGCTCTCTTCAATTCTCTCAAGTAGCCATACTTAGGGTTTCCAAAAAGTAGTCCATCCAAGGGCTTAAAGGTTGAATTACTTTTGTGACACTTGTTATTTCAAGGATGTTACTCTTCCGTCATTATTAATTTTTTTAAAATCATATGTTTTAAAATATTGTTCATGAGATACTTATGTTTGTTTTGAAATAAGGGTTGAGGGTTTTTGAATGCTTATTTATTAAACAATGTTTTATGTGGTTTACAAATGACTATTCATGCTTTAATTGTGGTTTGAACTTGTGAGTGCATTGGTATGGTGAATGAACTTTGGAACTATCATTTTCTCAAACTCTTGACTTTTAATGTGATTATGACCCCAACCCAATATTGTGAAATTATTTTTTAATTATGAGAAACATTGGAATTTGTAAAATTGAACCAAGGGGGTTGTGAATTTCCTTGAGTGATGATAATTTTTTTGGTATGTTGATGTTACTTTGCAATTGTAGTTGATATGATGATACCAATAATGTATGCCTAAATATGTTTTCTGGTTCAATAAATGGAATTGTAAGATAATTATTTTTTATTGGGCTTTAATGGGGGTTGTGTAGCTGAGCAGTGAAAGTGGAGGTCCACATGACCGATACTGGAAATCTTATTTGTCGACCTGGCATCTAATTAACTAAAGTGGTTCAAGTCCCCCTCATAATTATTGCTTGATTTAGGATGTTTGAGTCCCCCGCACATTATTACATGATCGGGTGCTTAAGTCACCTTAGTATATAATTGGAGGATTTGAGTCCCCCATGCATATATATGAGATTATTCTTTAGTTTGTGCAGTTAAATGCACTAGGGCCTGACCAGGGGGTGAGAGTTGGGCACCATATAGCCCGAGGGTAAATATTTTTATGGTTGATCTACACAACCCAGGCTATAGTTTACTGTTGATCATGGAATTATTTTATCCTTATCCCTAAGTTACATGCTAGTGTTCTCCCAACTAACCATATCTAGAAGCTGTATACCCATGCAATATAGGCATCAAAGCTTCTTTTACTTTTCCTGTGCAAAGTTAGGTTGGTTAGTTCGGTTCGTAGGTTCATGGTGTTATGGTGAAAAAGTGATCTTCCATTTTCTGGAAACACCATCTTTCATTCTTAGATTTGAGTTAATAGTTTCCTTCAGTATCATTAACACTATCATTTTCATTCTTGCTGTCATCTGTCGGAGTCAGAGACATGTCCTGACTAAGATTGTCTTTGGCTCTTTGTTTAGATGGCTTTGTTTTGATTACTGTGAGTATTGGGTGATGTTAGTTGGTTGGTTATCCAGTCATCGGTTATAGAAATGTTTTGATTTTCTTAAAGTTTGTTACAAGTTATCATGTTATGTGTTCGAAATTCATCCAACTTTAGGGGATGTTGTGTTTTGTTGGTTAGGTATAGGGGTGATCTCTGGTCTGCGTGGGACTTGAGATACCCATCACGGCTAGGTCCTAGTTTAGGTCATTATTGAGGTATAGAGGTTTGAAGCATTATTACTGGTGGAATGGCATAATGAAGGATGCAGCAGATTTCATACCTTGGTATTTATGTTGTCAGTAGTTAAACGTCAAGCATCTGAGACCCACTGGCTTTTGTCAGAGCTTACCCAGTCCTGAGTGGAAGTAGGAGCAGATTAATATGGTATCTGTGAGTGGGTTTCCTAGCATGTCTCATGGTTCTTATAACATTTGGATCATCATAGATTGGTTGACAAATTCAGCTTATCTCATCCCTATACATATTTCCCTTAATGCTAGGAGGTTGGCTCACATCCATGCTTGAGATATAGTTTTTCTTCATAGTGGTTCCTTGTCTAGTATATAAGATAGAGGCTCAATTTTAACTTCTAGATTTGGGAGGATTTTTCCAAGAGGGGTTGAGTACTTTATTTTACCTTAGTATAGCTCTCCCCAAATTGATAGGCAATTGGATATGTTATGGACTTTAGAATAAGTGGGAACATCATTTAGGCTTATAAGAGTTTGCTCATAATAATATCTACTGTTCGAGTTTTAAGATGTCTCAATTTAAGGAATTTTATTGTAGGCATATCGATCTTTCATTGGTTGGCATGATATTTTTAAGTTTAGTCCCTGCGGTACCAACTTTCTTCATGAAGCTATGGATATGGTTGGGTGATTTAAGATAGGATACAAGTAGCTCAAAGTAGGCAGAAGAGCTATAGTGATTGTACGGTTCCTGCTTTGAAGATTGGAGTTGGTTTTTTGATTTTCTTTGACTGTCACCCATAAAAGGCATGAAAAGGTTTGGGACGTGGGGCAAGCTCGATCAAGGAATATTGGGTTATTTGAGATACTTTAGACAGTTGGGAAGGTACTTAATGAAATGGACTTTTCCCCTTAATTTTCATTATTTCATATTATTTTTCATGTATCTATCCTATGTTTATGTAGTGTGGATGAGTCGTATGTGCTTTATTAAGACTCAATTCAATTGGATGATTGGTTGACCTTTGTGGATGAACCAGCTTCTATATTAGCCATAGATGTAAAGAGGTTACATTCCAGAGATTTTTCGGTGGTTAAGGTTCAGTGGAGACACTACCATATTTAGAAGACGAAGTGGGAGATCGATAGTAATATACAATCTCAGTACTCCTTCTTGTTTGGGCCTTTTGGTAATTCTTGATCCCTTACTTTCATGAACAAAAGTCCTTTTAGTATTGGATTAATGACCATTCAGATTATTTTCAGTATTTCCATGCCCTTTTGACAATTATAGTTTTCCCATATCTACCTCAAGTCATTTATGACTTGCTAGGACAGAAAATTCGATCATCGGCAAGTCATTTTGTGTTTAGAGCAACTTCCCTAATTTAGATCTTTTGCAGTTAAGAAAAGTGTATTTCACCTTAACTTAAGCAAACAAACATGGATGATAATTCTGACTATTCTGTGAGCTTTGAATATTGATTTTATGCTAAGGGGATTTTGGTTTTGGTCCTAAAGAATCTGAAATCATTTTGGTCTATTGGGTGGGTTTTTGTTAAAATGGCCCTTTTGGTGTGGTACCTACATTGGATCAAAACGACCTAACCTCAAATGGAAATTTTAATGGTACTGTTTAGTCCTGAATATTGTATTTGGTAGTGTAGCATTAGATGTTTGTGTTCATGGTAATCCAAAATATTCTCGAGAGTCTGAATAGAGACTTAACACTTGGCCAAAAACCTGTTGTTGCAGGTGCATCAAGTGTAGGGAAAGAATGGTCTTCGCATTCACGAGGCCTTGGTTATGTTCTCAAAGGCAAATTTTACCGCTCATAATTTTTGTGAGCAAGTTTTCGCATTCACTAAGAGTCAACTATAGAACATTTTAGGTTTTCTCATCCGCGATTGAGCTGAACCTAATAATTTTCATGAAGTCTTATCAAGGTCATATGTCATATTTTCAATAGTGGTTCCCACAATTGAAATAAAGGGTCCCTGGGTGTATTTATCATTAGAAACCTAATTTCAACTCATTTATTTCATGTCCGAAATATCATAAAACCCTTGAGAGCATAGAAATTATAGGAGAATAATCATTGGGTATTGGGGGTGAGTTAGAGATGTCAATGTGGTCATTTCCTCTTCTTTATTTCCACAAGTTTCCATTTAATTTCCAGTTTAATTTTCTAGTTATCTTTAAATCCATAGATTATTATTGGGTCTGATTTGGGGCCTAATTATTCTTGAATTCCACCCATTTTAGGGTAATTAACCTATGAATGTTTTAATGATTTCAAATTTAAATTTTACCAGTAGGTCATATGTGTGATTTCTTAGTTGGACTTTTTACCTGGAGAATTTATATGCAATATAGGTTATTCTTTTCTTAATGAGTCGTTCATTATTTGAATAGTGTGGCCACATTCGAAGGCTATTTGGAAGGGAAAAGCTTCAAAGTGGTGGACTTTATGAGCTTTTGATGGTATCTTGATAGACTAGTTTTACTCCAATGGTTGATAGAGCTTTATTATGTATTATTGTTCTATTATGCAAACTATGGATAGGTATTTATGACTTGGTTGATAGTCTATCATATTATGGCTAAAGTTAGCCAGTTTTGGGGCCTTTTGGTTGATTTTAGCCCCGTTTCCCTCATAATAGTTACAATGGTAATTTGCGACTAGTTTGGGTTAAGTTTGACCTTATGATTAAACTGTGAAGCTTAGTCTTTGTTTTGGAATGTGTTTGCCTTAGTATGGATATTTGGGATTATTATCGGGCCCTACCTACCCTCCTTTTAGGTCAAATGCATAAATTAGCTCCTTAGATATTGAAGAGGCCTTTATTCATTGTTTTAGACTCGGACACGAACCTTAGGGTGGCTTACGCCATTTAATGAATTTTGTTTAGGTTTGTTACCTAGGTTAGATGAACTTATGGCCTGTGGAACCTTATACATAAACTTAGTGACATAAATGCACTTCACTTATAGATTTGTTCATCCATCTTCGGGACTTAGAATTATTTTATACTGAAAGAAGCTATAACATTGGGCTATCATTAAGTTAACTGTATTTTCTATTTCCATCTTCTTTGTTTGCATCTACAATGATTATGGGGGCTCGATTAGGTTATTCCTCTCTTTGTTGCACCTTCTGGGGTTATGGGGGTTTAGTTACGTTGTAGTTAAACTATATTTACCTTCAAGTTACCTATTCTATATTTCATATATATATATATATATATATTGTATTTTCCTAGTTTTTAATATTATTTTTCTTATGCATCTTTATTCCTAAATTTATGTTACATTCTCATTTTTTTATTATATAGTTATTATATCGATGTTTAGTGCTATCATATTTATATATATCGGTCCTTAGTACTTCCGTTATATTTTTATAGTTTGTATTCTTCTATATTCTGCTATTTATGCCATAACTTGATGTTCTGGGCTATGGTTGACTTACCTACAAGTGGGTTAAGTGGCTTTCATCATGACTTGAAGAACTGGATGATGACAATTTTTAAATCAATTTTTTGAAGAAATTTTTGACCTAGAACCAAAATATAACGATGTAGATTTTTGTAGAATCCTTTTGTCTTGAAGATATTTTACTTTTTTAGATTAGACATGTTTGGTCATGATTAGAGGGCATAGTGCTTTCTGTTGATTCTCCATACTATGTTTAACCTTGAGGATCTTCTTTACAGGCATGTTGAGATATTGTAAGACCCCGCAAAACTCTCAGCTTAACTCAACCCTTAGAGCTTGATAAGGTGTCCCATACTTAGAAATTTCTGCCGTGTTTATTTTTAGTATCATAAGTTAGTGATCCTATTTCCCGACCCTGAAGACCTTAAAGTGTTAGTTTTTAGGTTGATTCATGATCAGGTATGTCAATAGGTGTTCTCGGGCAAGTTTTGAATTTTTTGAACATCTTTGAATCATGTTTGGAAGTCCAAACCAGTGGATGAACTTGATCTCGACACTCCTCGTGGCCTATTGCATTGATAAATGTTTTTCTCAGCTCCCAGTGTCAATTTCAAGTGAGATGATACAAACTCGACGTGGCTCTTCGGCCATCGCATCGACCCCATCGATGCGACATGTCGGGCTGTGTGTCACTGGACCCATTTTCAATCATTAAAACTCCCCGTCCATGAGGATATTTGGGTTATTTTCCCACCCCTATTTAGCCCCAAAAATACAAAATTAATCACTCTTATGGAAAAAACATTCATTATTTCTCTCAAATTACTCAAGAACAAAACCCTAGGAGATCTAATTTCAATTCAAGCTTCAAGAAATTCACCATCAAACTTTAGTAATTTAAGTACCAAGGTATGTGAAGTATTCATCCAAGGGTTTTCTTCCACCCTTAGAGTTCAAGAAACTCTTTTGAATTGCAAGTTAAATGATTTCATAGATTTCATGTTGTAGTTGAATATAATCTTTATTGTGATGTTAAATGGGTTTTCAATTCCAGGATTTGTCACAAATTCCATGAAAATAAGTTAATTTTGGATTGAATTATGCGAACTTCATGTTCAACTCTTGAATTACAAGTTGAATGTAATATCCATCATTGTATTACATGTTTATTGATATGTGAAATACCCATGCTACCCAAGTGTTTGTCAAAATGCTTGTTTAAATTGGTTAGTGCAATCATGACATGTTATTACGTGATTTCATTCATGCACAAGCTCATGTATATCAAGTGTTTGAGAAAAATGTCTAACTGAATGCATTACTAGTAAGAAAGTACTATTATGCTACTAAAGTCATACAGTATGTTACTTTTCATATTATCGAGTCCTGGGGGTATTCAATACCAGAAAATCTAGCTATTTACCTAGAGCTATAGTAGTTACAGAACAATCTCAGTATTGTCATAAATAATAATACTCAGTAATCAGTCCTAGTCTCAGTTCAGTAGTCAGTTCAAAACTCAGTGAACTCAATTTAGTTCAATTAGACAGCCAATCAGTAACAATTCAGTCAAGCCTAGTACAGTTTAGAATTTAGTTTAGTGTTCATCCAGTTGGGAGTAGGAATCAACACAGAGAACACCCAGGGATGGGACCCTATAGTAGCAATCCCCGAGTTACTAAACTATATAGCCAGCGTAGGCTGAGATATCTTCCTGCCAGACTAGGATGGATACATCTCACATGAGTTTTCCTACAAGCGAGGTTTGATGAAAGTGCTTTCTGTCAGAGAGGGTTAACTCACAGCTTGTCTTTACCCATGGCATGGTATTGACACCCTTCCAACTGAGGTTATGGGTTGGACGCCAATATATTTGGAGAGTGGCATGTCGTTTAGATAACTACCTCCCACAGTTTCAGTTTCAGTCTTAGCATAGAACTCAGTTCAGTTCTACAAATTTAGGACTATCAGACACAGTCTGCCACCTTAGTATAGAACTTAGTTCCATTCTACAGAAAAGGACTGCAAGAATTAGTTACTCAGTTATAAGTACTATAGTATCAGTAAACTCAGATATCAGTTAATCAGTATTTAGAACTCAGTATCCAGTGTTAACGTGATCTCAGTAACAGTTTATGTATTCATACATATACTCACATGCCGTTACATCCATGTTACTAAGCTAGTTGTTGTCCATGAATATTTACCCATGCATATCAGTCTACCTTACTTAGCATACCAGTTATTTAAAAGTATTGACAGATACTTTTCTTTTGCGCTATGATGTCTTATAACATAGGATCAGACGCATTGGCTCTTGACCATACTTAGAAGCCTAGATTATGAGCATTAGATTTAGTGGTGAGCCCTCATAGTTCGAGAATAATATTATCTTTCAGTATTTTAGTAGTTCAACATTCAGTACATGGAGTTAGTTGGGGACTTGTCCCATCAACTCCATATTCAGAAAGTTAGAGGCTTTCAGACTAGAGTATTTTAGACAAATATTCTATTTTCAATATTCATTTATCAGTATTCAGTATTTGTTTTTAGTTTTGAAACTTATGGAGACTTCAACCTAATTTTTGTATTTATTTTAGTATTATTATTATTACCCTGTGATTATTCAGTGTTCACAGCAGATATTAGTCATGGGTTAGCTTGTGGTCCTTTGGAGTCGTAAGCGCCATGTTGCATTCAAGGTATAGTCTCTAGGAGTTACAAACTTGGTATCAGAGCCTAAGGTTTAACAGAGTCCTAGAAAGTCTGAAAGCTGCGACTAGTAGAGTCTTATACATATGTGTGTTGCGCGCCACACTTATGGACAAGGGGCTATGAGACATTTTTAGGAAAAGTTTCCCTTCTTTCAGTATTTATGTCAAGCAATTGTGCATGAGCTCAAGTCACACTCTCAGTATAATCCTTTTCTTCCTTTCGATTATAGAATATGCCTCCCAAGAAGAACGAAAGAAGAACAGGAAATCAGCCAGCCCCTAAGCCTTTTCAGGTTGATCCTCTGGATGAGCATGTCTTCCATGTAGAATTTAGGGCTGCATTTACTACTCTATCCAATTATATAGCAGCCCAAATTGAATGCCCAGCTACCATTCTGGCCAACCCAGTGGTTAATACTACTGCAACTAGGATTCGGGACTTCACTCGAATAAACCCTCCATCTTTAATTGGATTAAACTCAGATAAAACCCCATAAGATGCAGAAGGTTACAGATATTATGGGGGTGACTGTAGGTGAGAGTGCTGAGTTGACCGCATATCAGTTACTGAATGTGCCTCACTCATGGTTCAAGCAGTGGAAGACAGAGAGGGCCGCAGATGCAGGGCCAATATAATGGGAGGAGTTTTCCGCTACTTGCCTTGATAGGTTCTTCCTACTGGAGTTAAGGGAAGCTAATGTTTTGGAGTTTATTAATATGAAGTAGGGCAATATGACAGTGCAAGTGTATTATCTTAAGTTTACTCAGTTAGCCAGATATGCCCCTCACATGGTAACAGATAGCAGATCGAAGATGAGTAAGTTTGTGTTGGGTGTGTCTAATAATGTGGTTAAGGAGTGTAGTACCAAAATTTTGATTAAAAAAATGGACATATCCAGGCTCATGGTAGATGCTCAGCAAATAGAAGAGGCTAAGAATAAAGATTAGAAGAGAGAGAAGAAGAGAGAGAACATGTAGCTTCAATTTCACTGAGCTTAAGTTAGAGGGTGGTAATCATTATCAATTCTGCCCAAAATCATTAGTTCCAGCTTTGTCCTCAGCATGTGCTCTAGTGCCAAAATTCAAAGATGGTAATAGAGAAAGAGCATCAGGTCCTAAAATCCAAGGTAGTGTTAGTAGTGCCTGAACAAATATATTTTTCCAAAGATATAGCAAAAACCATCAGGGTGTCTGCAGAGCTAGCAATGATGTGTGTTTCAAATATGGCAAGCCAGGCCATAGGATCAAAGAGTATGTCCAGGTGGATTCTCAGAGTCAGCATAACCGTCCCCCAGCTCAATCTAGTCGCCAAACTAGAAGGGTGCCACTTACAATACCACCAGTGGGCAAAGACCAAACAAACTCTATGCACTTCAGTCTCAACAGGATTAGGAAAGTTCTCCTGATGTGTTCACTGGTATGTTATACGTTTATCATTTACCTATTTATTCTTTGCTATATCCAGGAGCTTCTTTGTCCTTTGTAACTCCTTAGGTAGCCGTTAACTTCAGAGTCAGTCCTAAAATTCTAGCAGAGCCTTTCACAGTTTCAACCACAGTGAGTAAATCTATTTTAGCCAGGCGAACATACAGGAACTGTCCAATTATAGTATCTCAGAAAGTTACTTTAGAAGACTTTGTAGAGCTAAAGATAATAGATTTTCATTTCATTGTCGACATGGATTGGCTTCATTTATGCTATGCTTCAGTTGACTGCAAAAAAAAATTATTCAATTTCAGTTTCCGAATGAAATTGTCCTAGGGTGGAGGGGTAGTACTTCAGCTCTTTGGAGTCATCTTGTTTCATACCTTAGGGCGAGGAAAATGATATCTAGGGATGTTTATATCATCTTGTTTGAGTTCAACACTCAAGTTCAGATACCCCTAATCTTTAATCAGTGACAACAGAATGTGAATTCCTAGATGTGTTTCTCCAAGATCTTCCCGGAATTCCTTTTGATAGGGAAATTAACTTTAGAATAGACCTTTTCCCATATACTTAACCCATCTCTATCCTACTATATAGAATGACTCTAGTAGATCTCAGAGAATTAAAAGAATAGTTAAATAATCTCCTAGACAAGGGATTTATCAGACCCAGTGTATCCTCATTGGGTGCACCAGTCCTATTCATGCGTAAGAAAGATGGTTCTCTTAGAATGTGTATAGACTACCGTCAGCTAACTAAAGTCTTGGTCAAGAACAAGTATCCACTTCCTAGAATCAACTTGTTTGACCAACTTCAGGGTGCCAATAACTTTTATAAGATAGACCTCAATTCAGGCTATCATCAGCTCGGAGTCAGAGAATGTGACATTACGAAGATAACTTTCTGAACCTGGTATGGTCACTTTGAATTCCTAGTTATGTCATTTTGTCTTACCAATGCCCCAATAGCTTTCATAGACTTGATGAGCCGTGTGTTTAAGTAGTACTTGGAAACTTTTGTGATGGTCTTCATTGGTGACGTTATTGTCTACTCCCGCAGTGAGCATAACCATGCAGACCATCTCATAGTAGTGATATAGACCCTCAGAGCCCATTATATGTTTGCCAAATTTAGTAAATGTGAATTTTAACTAAGATCAATAGCTTTTCTTGGTCATATCATTTTCAGTGATGGCATTAGAAATGATTCTCAAAAGACTGAAGCAGTGAGAAAACGGACCAAACCCATCACTTTATTAGATATCAGGAGTTTCTTAGGCTTGGCCGACTATTACCAATATTTTAGTGAGATATTTTCATTTATTGCATCCCCTATGTCCAGAATAACTCAAAAGAAAGTCAAATTCTAGTGGTTAGACTCTTGTGAAAAAAGTTTTCAGGAGTTGAAGACTTGACTTACTATTACTCTAGTTTTGACTCTACTAGATGGTTCAAACAAGTTTGTGGCATATTGTGATGCTTCTAGAGTGGGTTTGGAGTGTGTTTTGACGCAGAGAGGTAAGGTTATAGCCTATGCCTCTACACAACTTAAACCCCCTGAAAAGAACTACACCACTCATGATCTTGAGCTAGCAGCTGTAGTATTTGCCTTGAAAATTTAGAGGCACTACTTGTATTAGGTGCATGTTGATGTGTTCACATACCATAAGAGCCTACAGTATGTGTTCTCTTAGAAAGACCTAAATCTGCATTTGGGGAGGTGGTTAGAGTTGCTAAAATATTCTGACATGAGTGTTCTGTGTCATTTGAGTAAGGCCAATGTAGTGGCAGATGCCCTCAGTAGGATTTCTATGGGTAGTGTTGCTTACATGGAGGATGGTAAGAAGAAGTTAGTTCACCAGAACAGTTCAGAATCATCTCTGGTTTCTAAAGTGAAGGAGAAATAGGATAGAGATCCTAGTTTAGCTAAGTTAAAAGAGACAGTCAGAGATCAGAACATAGAGGTATTCTCGTAAGGGGAGATGGTGTGTTGCGTTGCCTGGGTTGACTATGTGTGCCAGGTGTAGATTACATGAGCCATTGAATTCTTACAAAAGCACATGGTGCGCACTACACAATTCATCCAGGGGCCACTAAGATTTATCGCATCTTGTAGGAGGTTTATTGGTGGATTGGGATGAAGAGAGATATTACAGATTTTTATCTAAGTGCTCAATATATCGCTAGGTTAAGATCGAGCATCAAAAGCCTAGTGGGTTTATGAAGGAGTTTAGTATTATCATTTTGAAGTGGGAGAAGGTCAATATGGATTTTGTAATAGGTTTTCCCTGTACTCGTCGTCAGCATGATTCTGTTGGGTTATTGTGGATAGGATGACCAAACCAGCTTATTTCTTATGAGTCCGTACTTTTTATTCAGCCGAGGAGTATTCCAAGCTCTATGTTAGAGAGTTGATCAGATTACACAGAGTTTTATTGTCCATTATCTCAGATAGAGGTATGTTGTTGACCTCTTATTTTCAAAAAGCCTTCCAACAGGGTCTAGGTACCCAAGTTCACCTTAGTACAGCCTTTCACCCTCATAAAGATGACCAAATAGAAAGGACTATTGAGAATTTGAAAGATATGTTAAGGGTGTGTGACATTGACTCTAAGGGTAGTTGGGATAACCAATTTCCTTTGATTGAGTTTGCGTATAATAACAGTTACTATTCTTGCATTTAGATGGCTCCATTTAAGGTGCTCTATGGGAGGAGATATAGATCTCCCATTGGTTGGTTTGAACTGGATGAGTCTACAGTGGTAGGGCCTGACTTGGTATTTGATACCTTAGAAAATGGTCAGTTGATCAGAGAAAGGATTAAGATAGCTTAGAGCCTACAAAAATCATACGCCAATGTGAGAAGGAAGGACCTCAAGTTTGAGAGTAAGGATTTTATCTATTTTAAAATCTCTCCTATGAAAGAAGTGAGAGGTTTGGCAAGAAGGGAAAGCTCAGTCCCCGGTATGTCGGTCCTTACCGAATTCTCAGTCGTTTTAGAAAGGTATCTTATGATCTTGAGCTGCCTTCATATTTAGCTTCAGTCCATCCCATGTTTCATGTCTCCATGCTAAAGAAATGCATAACTGACCCAGCAGCTGTATACCCTATAGAGGGCACAGATGTTCAGAACAACCTCTCTTATAAAGAAATCCCAGTTGAATTCCTTGATTTTCAGATTCATAAATTGGGAAACAAATAAGTCCGTCAAGTCAAAGTTCTTTGAAGGAATTAGTCTGTTAAGGGAGCTACTTGGGATGTAGAAGAAGATATGCGGACCAAGTATCCTTACCTCTTCTTCGCAAATTCAGATTCAGCCCATGGTAACAGTTTTCCTTGAATTCACTCAGTTTCATATTCAAATTTCCTGTATGAGTTACATATCAGTTTAGTTGCATAACATTCTCATATCACACAAAACCTCATGAAACAACTCAGTCATATTTCATGTCCTCAGAATTCAATCATGTTTTAATCATGTATGTTCAGTATAAATATTTAGTATAACAGTAGTTTCAGTCATGAAATCATGCTTTAGCTATGCAAGCTTAGTAGGCAAGTTTATAGTCTATCAGTATTCTCAACTTAGTCAATCTCATTCGAGGATGAATGTTCCCAAAGGGGAGATATTGTAAGACCCCACAAAATTCTATGCTTAACTCTGCCCTTAGAGCATGATAAGAGGTCTCATTCTTAGAAATATTTTCTAAGTGTTTATTTTGATCCTCATAAGTAGGTAATCCTATTTCCTGACCCTGAAGACCTTAAAATGTCATTTTTTAGGTTGATTTATGATCAGATATGTCATTAGGCGTTCTCGAGCAAATTTTACACTTTTCGAACATTGTTTGAATCACGTTTGGAAGTCCAAACCCATGGATCAATGTGATATCGATGTGCCACATGGCCTATCACATTGATAAATGTTTTTCCTAGCTTCTAATGTCTATTTCCAATGAGCTGACACAAACTTGATGCTGTGCTTCAGCCATCGCGTCGGGACCATCAATCCTGCACAACAAGTAGTCCATCATTGGACCCATTTTCATTCATTAAAACTCCGCATCCATGAGGATATTTAGGTCATTTTCCCAGCCCTATTTAGCCCCCAAAATATAAAATTAATCACTCTTAGGGAAAAATATTCATTATTTCTCTCAAATTACACAAGAACAAAACCCTAGGAGATCTAATTTCAATTCAAGCTTCAAGAAATTCATCATCAACCTTCATAAATTCAAGTACCAAGGTATGTGAAGTATACATTCAAGGGTTTCCTTCAATCCTTGGAAATCACGAAACGCTTTTAAATTATAAGTTAAATGATTTCATAGATTTCATCTTGGATTTGAATATAATCTTGATTAGATGTTAAATGGATTTTCAATATCATGATTTAGTATAAATTCCATGAAAACTAGTTAATTGTGGATTGAATTATGCGAACTTCTTGTTAAACTCTTCAATTACAAGTTGAATATAGTATCCATGATAGTATTGCAACGCTTATTGATATGTGAAATATCCATGCTCCCTAAGTGTTTGTCAAAATGCTTATCTGAAACGACTAGTAGAAGCATTACATGTTATTATGTGATTTTATTCATGCACAAGCTCATATATATTAAGTGTTTGACAAATATGTCTAAATGAATGCATTATTAGTAAGCAAGTACTATTATGCTACCTAAGTCATGCAGTATGTTACTTTTCATATTATAGAGTACTAGGGGTATTCAATACCCAAAAATCTAGCTATTTACCTAGAGCTACAGTAGTTATAGAAGAGTCTTAGTAGTGTCATAAATAGTAATACTCAGTAATCAGTCCCTGTCTCAGTTTAGTAGTTAGTTCAGAACTCAGTGAACTCAGTTCAGTTTGGTTAGATAGTATGATAAGTAATAATTCAGTCAAGCCTAGTAAAGTTTAGAAATTAGTTCAGTGTCTATTAAGTTGGGAGTAGGAATCAGCACAGAGCGAACCCAGGGCTAGGGTCATTCCTGCCAGCATAGGTCTTGTCCCTTAGTAGCAATCCTAAATAACAGAACTACATAGCCTGTGTAGGTTGAGATATGGTCCTGATAGACTAGGGTTGATACATGTCACATGAGTTTTTCTACCAGAAAGGGTTGACGAAAGTGCTTCCTATAAAAGAGGGTTAACTCACAGCTTTTCTTTACCTGTGGCACAGTATTGACACACTTCAAACTGGGGCTACAAGTTGGACCCCAATACATTTGTATAGGGGCATGTCGGTTAGATAACTACCTCCCATAGTTTTAGTTTTATTCTTAACATAGAACTCAATTCTGTTATACAGATTCAGAACCGTCAGACACAGCCACCCAGATCAGTATAGAACTCAGTTTCGTTGAATAGAATTAAGACTGTCAGAAATAGTCACTCAGTTATCAGTACTACATTATCAGTAAACTCAGATATCAGTTAATCAATATTTAAAACTTAGTATCCAGTGTTAACATGATCTCAGTTATAGTTTATGTATTCATGCATGTACTCTCATTCAGTTACGTCTATGTTAGTCGGCTAGTTGTTGTCCATGCATATGAACCCATGCATATCAGCCTACCTCACTTAAAATATCAATACATTCAAAGTAGTAACGCATAATTTTCTTTTACACTATGATATCTTATATCATAGGTTCAGACACACGGGCTCCTAACCGCACTTAGCAGCCCAAATTACCAACAACAGATTTAGTGGTGAGTCATCATAGTTCAAGGGCGATATTATCTTTCAGTGCTTTATTAGTTCAGCATTCAATAGATGGAGTTAGTTGGGGACTTGTCCCATCAACTCCAAATTCAGACAGTTAGAGGCTTTTAGAAAAGTATTTCAGACAAATATTCAGTTTTCAGTATTTATTTATCAGTATTTAGTATTTATTTTCAGTAATGAACCTTATGGCGATTTCAGCCTACATTATACATTTATTTCAGTATTATTATTATTACCCTATGATTATTCAGTGCTCACAGTAGATATCAGTCATGGGTTAGCTTGTGGTCCTTTAGGGTTGTAAGCACAATGCAGCGTCCGGAGTACAGGCTCAGGGCGTTACATATATACTTTACTTTTCCAAGGTGTTTATGTTTTGTATGATTATTCTCTTGCATTTTTTCAATTGTTTTGGATTGGGGATCACTCTAAGCTAAATGATAAGCAACTCAGTAGGTGTCAGGGTCTTTTGGATGCATTACAATTATTTAATTACTTATCTTAGCTAGTCTTTCAACTTGTGTATACGCCTAGAGTAGATTATAGATAATCAACTTATTAATCTTGAATAATTTATAGTCAGTACCTATTTAAGAGCTTGAATCATTTTAGTGCACTTTATTGTGCTGATTGGGGCTTAGTGTGATTTTAAGGGATAGTTGTGTTATTATAGTTATTTAATTGAACAATTGAGGATTAGAAAATACTTAGCATATAAATAGACTTGCAATAGTCGAGATGGTTATCAGGGTTTAGTATCTTTTATTGAAGGATATTATTAACTAGCTTTGTTCTCTTTTAATTAATTTAATCTAATGATGTCATCTTTAGGAATAATGAGTCTTATTGTATGGAATAAACTAGTTTTGGCTATGTTTCTCTATATATTATTATTTGGATTGCTTACTATTTTCATCTTTCTTATGTTGCAGGTGGTCACTAAATGTTATTATTGACTTGAGAGATTATTATTATTATTATTGTACTGACCGAGTGAGGGCTCGAATTGATATTATAGGCATTATTTGTGCATTAGATTGCCTTATTATTATCGTGATTCCAAAGTGAGGCTTGAATAGATATTATATGCCTTATTTAAGGATTAATTTATCTTATAATTATTGTGATGCCCAAGTAAGGGCTTAGATTTAAATGATATTACAGATGTCTAATATAACTATTTATT